>NW_022292755.1:695761-730640 GCF_002776525.5 Piliocolobus tephrosceles | reverse complement strand
TATATGCCATAGTTTCCACATGGACTCTAACCATGACTAATGATATGAAAAACCATCGTTGTACTTCAACTACAAAAACACTAATGACCCCAATACGTAAATCTAATCCGATCATAAAAATAATTAATCACGCCCTTATTGATTTACCCACCCCACCCAACATTTCCACATGATGAAATTTTGGCTCTCTCCTAGCAACTTGTTTACTCTTACAAATTATTACAGGCTTATTCCTAGCAATGCACTACTCACCAGACACTTCCTCTGCCTTCTCCTCAATTGTACATATCACTCGAGACGTAAACTATGGTTGAACTATTCGCTAAATACATGCTAACGGCGCTTCTATATTCTTTATTTCCTGTTCCTACACATAGGCCGAGGATTATACTACGGCTCATTTCTTCTCCTTGAAACCTGAAACATCGGTATTCTACTCTTACTCATAACCATAGCAACAGCCTTCATGGGCTACTACTTCCATGAGGACAGATATCATTTTGAGGGGCCACAGTAATTACAAATTTACTGTCCGCAATTCCATATATTGGAACTAATCTCGTTCAATGGGTCTGAGGAGGATATTCCATCGACAACCCAACTCTCACACGATTCTTTACCATTCACTTTACCCTACCCTTTATTATTACAGCTTTCACAGCCCTACATTTACTTTTCCTACACGAAACATGATCAAACAACCCCTGCGGAATCCCCTCTGACTCCGACAAAATCCCCTTCCACCCCTACTACACAATCAAAGATATTCTAGGCCAGTTGATGAGTGCATGATATGGTTACATATCATTAGCTGGGAGGGGCAGCCTAATACTAATAAATATAAACAAGCCAGTACTACTAACACTGTTAATCCGACACAGGCATGCCCCCAAGGAAAGGTTAAAAAAAGTAAAAGGAACTCGGCAAACCTAACCCCGCATGTTTACCAAAAACATCACCTCTAGCCTTACTAATATTAGAGGCACTGCCTGCCCAGTGACACATGTTCAATGGCTGCAGTACCCTGACTGTGCAAAGGTAGCATAATCACTTGTTCTTTAAATAGGGACTCGCATGAATGGCAACACGAGGGTTCAACTGTCTCTTACTTTCAACCAGTGAAACTGACCTGCCCGTGAAGAGGCGAACATAAAACAATAAGACGAGAAGACCCTATGGAGCTTTAATTTACTAATGTAACCAAAACCCACACAAATCAACGGACTTAACCCATTACTACCCCTGCATTAAAACTTTTGGTTGGGGTGACCTCGGAGCATAATTAAACCTCCGAATAGTCTATGCCAAGACTACACAAGTCAAAGCTAACCAGTATCTACAATTGATCCAATAGCTTGATCAACGGAACAAGTTACCCTAGGGATAACAGTGCAATCCTATTCCAGAGTCCATATCGACAATAGGGTTTATGACCTCAATGTTGGATCAGGACATCCTAATGGTGCAGCAGCTATCAAGGGTTAGTTTGTTCAACGATTAAAGTCCTACGTGATCTGAGTTCAGACCGGAGTAATCCAGGTCGGTTTCTATCTATTTTATATTTCTCCTTGTACAAAAGGACAAGAGAAATGGGGCCCACTTCACAAAGTGCCCTCCTTCCATAAATGACTTAGTCTCAATTTAGCAAAAACTTATACACATGGCCCAAGAACAGGGCTTGTTAAGATGGCAGAGCCTGGCAATTGCATAAAATTTAAGACTTTACAACCAGAGGTTCAACTCCTCTTCTTAACACTATGTTCACAATAAATCTACTTACCATTTTACCTATTATAGCTGCCATAGCATTTCTTACGCTCACTGAATGAAAACTACTAGGCTCCATACAACTACGTAAAGGGCTCAACATTGTAGGCCCTTACGGACTATTACAACTCTTTGCCAATGCAATAAAACTCTTTACCAAAGAACCCTCAAAGACTTCAACCTCCACTACTACTCTCTATATCATTGCACCAGCTCTAGCCTTTTCCATTGCCCTCCTCCTATGAACACCCCTCCTTATACCTAACTCCCTAATTAATCTCAACCTAGGACTTTTATTTATCCTAGCTATGTCCAGCCTAGCTGTCTACTCCATTCTATGATCAGGATGAGCATCACAACTGCGTTGTGGTTGATATGTCTCTTCAACTCCCATAGATAAAACTTTTCTCTATTACGCAGTTTTGAAACTACATAATGGAGAGAAATGTGAAGGGACATGAGTGAGCACATTCAGGCCTGTGGCGACATAGGGGATCACATAAAAACTGAAGAGAAGCGTTCTGAGAAACTGCTTTGTGATGTGTGCATTCCACTCAGGGAATTATACCTCTTTTCTCATAAGGCACTTTTTGAACACTGTTCCTGTAATACTGAAAAACGGATATTTTGCAGCCAATTGAAGACTTTGGTGAAATGTAAAATATCTTGAATTAAAACCAGGAAAGAAGTGTTTGAAGGAACTCCTCTCCAATGTGTGCATTCGTTTCAGAGAGGTAAAGCTTACACTAAGTTGCTCAGTTTGGAAGCTCTGCCTTTGAGCAATTTGTTAAAGGATATTAAGGGGTTGCCCTGGGCTTGCCGTGAGAAAGGAAACGTCTTCCAATGAAAACTGCAGAGAAGTTTTCACAGGAACTGCTTTGTGCTGTGTGTAATCATCTCATAGAGTTAAATCATTGTTTTAATTAAGCAGTTTCATATCTCTGTTTCTGTGGAACCTGAGCAAGGACATTTGGGAACTCTCTCAAGAATATGTGAAAAAGAAACACCCTCTAATAAAAAAGAGAAGGAAACACTCTGTGATACTGCTCTAGGTCACGTGAATTCCACTGGCACAGTTAAGCTTCTGTTTTCATTGTGCAGTATGCTAACAATGTTTTAGGTGAGTTTTCTAAGGGATACTGGGGAGCGCTTTGAGGCTTACACTGAAAACGACAATATCGTCAGACAGATATTGGAGAGAAGATATCTGAGGAGCTGCTTTGTGACGTGTGAATTCCACTCATAGAGTTATAGTTTTCTTCTCATAAAGTATTGCGGAATCCCATTTGGAGAAAATGCTACAGCAGACATTCAAGAGTATATGAACGGCTACGGTGAAAAACGAACTATACTCAAAAACAAAACTGGAAAGAAGTTTTCTGTGAAACTGCTATGTGATAGATATATCTATTCATCTCACATAGAGAAAATTTTCTGTATATTATGCAGTTTTGAAACTGCATCATGAAGAGATTCTTGAAGGTACCTTTGGGAGCACATTCAGGCATATGGTGTAAAAGGAGATATCGTCAGACAAAAACTGGAGAGAAGCTTTCTGAGAAACTGCTTTGTGATGTGTGCATTCCACTGAGGGAGTTATACCTCTTTCATCATAAGGAAGTGTTTGAACAAAGTTCTTCTGAAAGCGAAAAAGTGATACTTTGCAGCACATTGAAAACTATCACAAAAAGTGAAATATCCCGAAATAAAACCCAGAAAGAAGCGTTCCAAGAAATTTCTCTCCAACGTGTGCATTCATTTCAGAGAGTTAAGGTTTATACTACATTGCCCAGTTTGGAAACTCTGTCTTTCAGGAATCTTTGAGGTGTTATTAAGAGGCGCCCCTGGGCTTGTGGTGAGTAAGGAAACGACTTCCGATGAAAACTGGAGAGAGGCTTGCCGAGCAACTGCTTTGTGATGTGTGCATTCATCACTTAAAGTTACATCAATCTTTGGGTTGAGCAGTTTGAAATCAATGTTTATGTGGAAACTGGGAAAGAACATTTGGGAACGCTCTTAAGAATATTCTGAGAAAGAAATATCCTCTGATAGAAACCAGAAGGAAACCTTCTGTGAAACAGCTTCAGGTCATATCAAGTCCATTCGCATAGTTAAGCTTCCGTTTTCATTGAGCAGTATCGTAACACTCTTTTACGTGAATCAGCTAAGGGATAATCGGGAGCGCTTTGAGGTTAATGGTGAAAATGGAAATATCTTCAGATATATACTCCAGAGGAGATTGATGTAGAAATGCTTTGTGACGTATGCATTTCAGACACAGAGTTGAACTTTTCTTCTCATAGGGGTTTATGGAATCCCATTGAGAGAAACAGCTACCGGGGACATTCTGGAGTATATTTACTGCTATGGTGGAAAAGGAAATATCCTCAGACAAAAACTGGAAAGAAACTTTCTGTGAAATTGCTTTGTGAGAGATAGGTCTATTCATCTCACATAGATGAAACTGTCTTTCTATTATGCAGTTTTGTAACTGCATCATGGACGGATTCACGAAGGGACATTCGGGAGCACATGCAGGCTGGTGGGGAAATAGGAGATATCTTCATATAAAAATTGGAGAAAAACTTTCTGAGAAACTGCTTTGTGATGTCTGCATTCCAATCAGGGAGTTATACCTCTTTTCTCACAAGTCAGTGTTTGAACACTGTTCTTGTAAAGGTGAAAAATTGATATTTTGCAGCATATTGAAGACTATAGCAAAAATTGAAATAATCGGGAAAAAAACCCTGAAAAAAGCATTCCGTGATACTGCTGTCTGATGTGTACATTCATTTCAGAGTTTTAAAGCTGACCCTAAGTCGCCCAGTTTGGAAACTATGTCTTTGAGAAAATGGTGAAAGGATACTAAGTGACACAAGAGGCTTGTGGTAAGAAAGGAAATGTCTTCCGGTGAAAACTGGAGAGAAATTTTCGGAGCAACTGCTTTGTGAAGTGTGTATTCATTTCATAGAGTAAATCGTTCTTTGGATTGAGCAGTTTTAAATCATTGTTTCTGTGGTATCTGGGAAAGGACATTTGGGAACGCTCTTAATAATATGCTGAAAAGGAAATACCATCTGATAAACGCCAGAAGGAAACTGTCTGTGAAACTTCTCTAGGTCGCTTGAATTCCACTCACACAGCTAAGCTTCTGTTTTCATTGACTAGTATTTTAGCAATGTTTTATGTTAATCAGTTAAGGAATACTCGGGAGCGATTTGAGGTTTCTAGTGAAAGCAGAAATATCCTTAGATAGATACTAGAGGAAGATTTCCGAGGAGCGGCCTTGTTACTTGTGAATTCTACTCACAGAGATACACTCTTCTTCTCAAACAGAAATGTTAAATCGCATTTGGAGGAAAAGCGACCAGGGGATATTTGGGAGTATATGAAAGTCTATGGTGAAAAAGGAACTATCCTGAGACAAAATCGGCAAAGAAGCTTTCTGTGAAACTGCCTGGTGATAGATATGTCTATTCATGTCACATGGATAAAACTTTCTTTCTATTACTCAATTTTGAAAGCCTGCCATGGACGGGTTTGCAAAAGGATGTTTGACAGAACATTCAGGCGTACGTTGAAAAGGGAGTTATCTTCACATAAAACGTGGAGAGAAGCTGTCTGAGAAAGTGCTTTGAAATGTGTGCATTCCACTCAGGGATTTATACCTCTTTTCTCATAAGGCAGAGTTTGAACACTGTTTCTGTAAAACTGAAAAAATGACATTTTTCAGTGCATTGAAGACTAGGGCAAAAAGTGAAATGTACTGAAATAAAACCCAGAAAGAAGGATTCCAAGAAATTGCACTCTCACATGTGCACTCATTTCAGAGATTACAGTTTACACTACGTTGCCCCGTTTGGAAATTCTCTCTTTGAAGAATCTGTGAAGGGATATTAAGTGGCACCTGGAGGCTTGTGGTGAGAAAGTAAATGCCTTCCGATGAAAACTGAACAGAATCTTTCGGAGTAACTGCTTTGTAAGGTGTGTACACATCTCATAGAATTAAATCATTCTTTGGATTGAGTAGTTTGAACTCACTGTTTCTGTGGAACCTGAGAAAGAACATTTGGGAACGCTCTTAAGAATATGCTGAAAAAGACATACCCTCTGATAAAAAACAGAAGAAAACTTTCTGTGAAACTACACTTTGTCACGTGAAGTCCACTAGCACAATTAAGCTTCTGTTTTCATTGAGCAGTATCCTAACACTGTTTTACGTGGGTCAGCTAAGGGATAATCCGGAGCGCTTTGAGGCTAACGGTGAAAACGGAAATATCTTCAGATAGATACTCGAGAGGAGATTAATGAAGAAATGCTTTGTGACGTATGCATTTCCCACACAGAGTTAAACCTCTCTTCTCATAGGGGTTTAGGGAATCTCTCCGGGAGTAATAGCTATCGGGGACATTCAAGAGTGTATTTACTGCTATGGTGGAAAAGGAAATATCCTCACACAAAAACTGGAAAGCAACTTTCTGTGAAACTGCCTTGTGATAGAAAAGTCTATTCATCTCACATAGGTGAAATTGTTTTTCTATTACAAAGTTTTGAAACTGCATCATGGACGGATTCATGAAGGGACATTCTGGAGCACATATAAGCTGGTGGGGAAATAGGAGACACATTCAGATAACAGTTGGAGAAAAACCTTCTGAGAAACTGCTTTGTGATGCCTGCATTCCACTTAAGGAGTTACAACTCTTTTCTCACAAGGCAGTGTTTGAACACTGTTCTTGTAAAATTGAAAAAGTGATATTTTGCAGTGTATTGAAGACTATGGCGAAAATTGAAATAACCAGAAATAAAACCCAGAAAAAAGCATTCCAAGAAACTGCTGCCTGATGTGTACATTCATTTTAGAGTTTTAAAGCATACAATAAGTCGCACAGTTTGGAAACTCTGTCTTTGAGGAAATTGTGAAGGGATATTAAGTGACACCCCGAGGCTTGTGGTGAGAAAGGAAACGTCTTCCGATGAAAATGGGAGAGAAACTTTTGGAGCAACTGCATTGTAAAGTGTGTATTCATCTCATAGAGTGAAATCGTTCTTTGGATTGAGCAGTTATAAATCTCTGTTTCTGTGACAACAGAGAAGGGACATTTGGGAACACTCTTAATAACATGCTGAAAAGGAAATAGCATCCAATAAAAGCCAGAAGGAAACTGTCTGTGAAACTTCTCTAGGTCGCTTGAATTCCACTTGCACAGTTAACCTTCTGTTTTCATTGAGCAGTATTCTAACAATGTTTTAGGTTAATCAGGTAAGGTCTACTCAGGATCGATTTGAGGCTTCCGGTGAAAACGGAAATGTCTTTAGATAGATACTGGAGGAAGATTTCCAAGGAGCGGCCATGTAACGTGTGCATTCTACTCACAGAGATACACTTTTCTTCTCATAGAGGAATGGGAAATCCCGTTTGGAGAAAAAGCGACCAGGAGACATTCTGGAGTATATGAAACGCTATGGTGAAAAAGGAAGTAACCTCAGACAAAAACTGGAAAGAATCTTTCTGTGAAACTGCGTTGTAATAGATCTGTCTATTCATCTCACATGGATAAAACTTTATTTCTATTACACGGTATTGAAACTGCGTCATGGACGGATTCGTGAAGCGACGTTCGTCAGGACATTCAGTTGTACTGTGAAAACGGAGATATCTCCAGATAAAAAGTGGAGAGCAGCTGTCTGAGAAAGTGCTTTGAAATGCGTGCATTCCACTCAGGGATTTTCACCTCTTTTCTCATAAGGCAGTGTTTGAACACTGCTCCTGTAAAACTGAAATAGTGACATTTTGCAGCACATTGAAGACTATGGCGAAAAGTCAAATATCCTGAAATAAAACCCAGAAAGAAGGATTCCAAGACACTGCACTCTGACAGACACTTTCATTTCAGGAAATGTACGTTTACAATTCATTGCCCTGCTTGAAAACACTGTCTTTGGAGAATATGTGAAGAGATATTCTGTGGCGCCCAGAGTCTTGTGGTTAGAAAGGAAACGAATTTCAATGAAAACTGGACAGAATCCTTCAGAGTAACTGCGTTGTAATGTGTGTATGCATATCAAAAAATTGAATCTTTCTTTGGATTGAGCAGTTAGAAATCACTGTTTCTGTGAAAGCTGAGAAAATACATTTGGGAACAGTCTTAGGAATATGCTGAAAAAGAAATATCCTCTGATAAAAAACAGAAGAAAACTTTCTGTGAAACTCTTCTTTGTCACGTGAAGTGCACTCGCACAGTTAAGCTTCGGTTTTCATTGAGCAGTATTCTAACACTGTTCTTGTTTAGTCTGTGAAGTGATATGCTGAAGCACTCTGAGGTTTTTGGTGAAAAAGGAAACATCTTCAGATACATACCGGAGAGAAGATTTCCAAGGAGCTGCTTTGTGACATGTGCATTCCCCTCACATGGTTATACCTCTGTTCTCTAAGAAGATTGGGGAATCCCATTTGGAGGAAAAGCTACAACGGGACATTCAAAAATATATAGACTGCTATCATGAAAAAGGAAATATCATCAGACAAAAAATGGAAAGAAGCTTTCTGTGAAACTGCATTGTGGTAGATATGTCTCCTCACCTCCCATAGAAAAAGCTTTTTTCTATTATGCAGTTTTGAAACTCTGTAAAGGACAGAAACTCGAAGGAACACTAGGGAGCACATTCAGGCCTGAGGGGAAATAGGAGATATCTTCACATAAAAACTGGAGAGAAGTTTCTGAGAAACTGCTTTGTGATGTGCACATTCCACTCAGGGAATTATACCTCTTTTCTCATAAGGCACTTTTTGAAAACTGTTCTTGTAAAATTGAAAAAGGGATATTTTGCAGCGAATTGAAGAATTTGGTGAAAAGTGAAATATTCTGAATTAAAACCAGAAAGGAAGCGTTCTAAGAAACTCCTCACTGATGTGTGCATTCGTTTCAGAGAGTTAATCTTACACTATGTTGCCCATTTTGGAAGCTCTGTCTTTGAGAAATTTTGAAGGGATATTATGTGTTTCCTCTGGGCTTGTGGTGAGAAAGGAACCGTCTTCCAATGAAAATTGCAGAGAATCATTCAGAGCAACTGCTTTGTGATGTGTGTAATCATCTCATAACCTTAAATCATCCTTTGGATTGAGCAGTTTGATATCTCTGTTTCTGTGGAATCTGAGCAGAGACATTTGGGAATGCTCACAAGAATATGTGAAGAAGAAATACCCAGGGGGGTGGAACAAGATGGCCGAATAGGAACAGCTCCAGTCTCCAACTCCCAGCGTGAGCGACACTGAAGACTGGTGATTACTGCATTTTCAACTGAGGTACTGGGGTCATCTCACTAGGGAGTGCCGGACAATCAGTGCTGGTCAGCTGCTGCAGCCCGACCAGTGAGAGCTGAAGCAAGGCCAGGCATCACCTCACCTGGGAAGTGCAAGGGGGAAGGGATTCCCTTTTCCTAGAGAGGGGAACGGAGACATGCAACACCTGGAAAATTGGGTAATTCCCACCCCATTACTGTGCTTTAAGCAAACGGGCACACCAGGATATTATATCCCACACCTGGCCAGGAGGGTCCCACGGCTACAGAGCCTACCTCATTGCTAGGACAGCAGTCTGCCATCTAACTGCAAGACAGCAGCGAGGCTGGGGGAGGGCGCCTGCCATTGATGAGGCTTTAGTAGCTAAACAAAGCTGCTGGTAAGCTCTAACTGGGTGGAGCTCACAGCAGCTCAAGGAAACCTACCTGTCTCTGTAGACTCCACCTCTGGGGACAGGGCACAGCTAAATAACAACAACAAAAAAGCAGCAGGAACCTCTGCAGAGGCAAATGACTCTGTCTGACAGCTTTGAAGAGAGCAGTGGATCTCCCCACATGGAAGTTGAGATCTGAGAAGGGACAGGATGCCTGCTCAAGTGGGTCCCTGACCCTGAGTAGCCTAACTGGGATATATCCCCCATTAAGGGCAGTCTGACACCATACACCTCACAGGGTGGAGTACACCACTGAGAGGAAGCTTCCAAAGTAAGAATCAGACAGGTGCACTCGCTGTTCAGCAATATTCTATCTTCTGCAACTTCTGCTGCTGATACCCAGGCAAACAGGGTCTGGAGTGGACTTCAAGCAATCCCCAACAGAACTTCAGCTCAGGGTCCTGACTGTTAGAAGGAAAACTATCAAAGAGGAAGGAAACCTATACCAAAACCCCAACAGTACATCACCATCATCAAAGACCAGAGGCAGATAAAACCACAAAGATGGGGAAAAAGCAGGGCAGAATAGCTGGAAATTCAAAATACAAGAGCACATCTCCCCCTGCAAAGGAGTGCAGCTCATTGCCAGCAGAGGATCGAAGCTGGTCAGAGAATGACTTTGACGAGATGAAAGAAGAAGGCATCAGTCCATCAAACTTCTCAGAGCTAAAGGAGGAATTACGTACCCAGCACAAAGAAACCAAAAATCTTAAAAAAAGAAAGGAAGAATTGACAGCTAGAATAATTAATGCAGAGAAGGTCATAAACGAATTGACTGAGATGAAAACCATGACACAAGAAATACGTGACAGATGCACAAGCTTCAGTAACTGACTCGATCAACTGGAAGAAAGAGTATCAGTGATTGAGAATCAAATGAATGAAACGAAGTGAGAAGAGCAACCAAAGGAAAAAAGAAGAAAAAGAAATGAACAAAGCGTGCAAGAAGTAAGGGATTATGTAAAAAGACCAAATCTACGTCTGATTGAGGTTCCTGAAAGTGAGGGGGAAAATGGAACCAAGGTGGAAAACACTCTTCAGGATATCATCCAGGAGAACATCCCCAACTTAGTAGGGCAGGCCAACATTCAAATTCAGGAAATACAGAGAAAGCCACAGAGATACTCCTCGAGAAGTGCAACTCCAAGACACATAATTGCCAGATTCACCAAAGTTGAAATGAAGGAGAAAATATTAAGGGCTGCCAGAGAGAAAGGTCGGGTTACACACAAAGGGAAGCCCATCAGACTACCAGCAGATCTCTCGGCAGAAACTCTACAAGGCAGAAGAGAGTGAAGGTCAATATTCAACATTCTTAAAGAAAACAATTTTAAACCCAGAATTTCATATCCAGCCAAACTAAGTTTCATAAGTGAAGGAGAAAAAAAATCCTTTACACATAAGCAAATGCCTAGAGATTTTGTCACCACCACACCAGCTTTACAAGAGACCCTGAAAAAAGCCCTAAACATGGAAAGGAACATGTAGCAGCCATTGCAAAAACATGCCAAAATGTCAAGACCATCGAGGCTAGGAAGAAACTGCATCAAATAATGAGCAAAATAACCAGTTAATATCATAATGGCAGGATCAAGTTCACACATAACAATATTAACCTTAAATGTTAATGGAATAAATGCTCCAATTAAAAGACACAGACTGGCAAACTGGAAAAAGAGTCAAGACCCATCAGTCTGCTGTCTTCAGGAGACCCATCTCACATGCAGAGACATAGAGAGGCTCAAAATAAAGGCATGGAGGAAGATCTACCAAGCAAGTGGAGAACAGAAAAGCAGGGGTTGCAATCCCAGTTTCTGATAAAACAGACTTTAAACCTTCAAAGATCAAAAGAGACAAAGAAGGCCTTTACATAATGGTAAAGGGATCAATTCAACAGGAAGAGCTAACAGTCCTAAATATATATGTACCTAATACAGGAGCACCCAGATTCATACAGCAAGTCCTTAGAGACTTACAAAGAGACTTAGACTCCCATACAATAATAGTGGGAGACTTCAACACTCCACTGTCAACATTAGACAGATCAACAAGATAGATTGTTAACAAAGATTTCCAGGAATTGAACACATCTCTGCACCAAGCGGACCTAATAGACATCTATAGAACTCTCCACCCCAAATCAACAGAATATACATTCTTCTCAGCATCACATCGCACTTACTCCATAATTGACCACATAATTGGAAGTAAAGCACTCCTCAGCAAATGTAAAAGAACAGAAATTATAACAAACTGCCTCTCAGACCACAGTGCAAACAAACTAGAACTCAGGACTAAGAAACTCAATACAAACCGCTCAACTACATGGAAACTGAACAACCTGTTCCTGAATGACTACTGGGTACATAACGAAATGAAAGCAGAAATAAAGATGTTCTTTATTTCTCAATCCTCAATAAAATACTGGCAAACTGGATTCAGCAGCACATCAAAAAGCTTATCCACCATGATCGAGTGGGCTTCATCCCTGGGATGCAAGGCTGCTTCAACATTCGCAAATCAATAAACGCAATCCAGCATATAAACAGAAGCAAAGACAAGAACCACATGATCATCTCAATAGATGCAGAAAAGGCTTTTGACAAAATTCAAGAGCCCTTCATGCTAAAAACGCTCAATAAATTCGGTATTGATGGAACATACTTCAAAATAATAAGAGCTATTTATGACAAACCCACAGCCAGTATCATACTGAATGGGCAAAAACTGGAAAAATTCCCTTTGAAAACTGGCACAAGACAGGGATGCCCTCTCTCACCACTCCTATTCAACATAGTGTTGGAAGTTCTGGCTAGGGCAATCAGGCAAGAGAAAGAAAAAAAAACTTTATTCAGTTAGGAAAAGAAGAAGCCAAATTGTCCCTGTTTACAGATGACATGATTGTATATTCAGAAAACCCCATTGTCTCAGCCCAAAATCTCCTTAAGCTGATAAGCAACTTCAGCAAAGTCTCAGGATACAAAATTAATGTGCAAAAATCACACGCATTCTTATACACGAGTAACAGACAAGCAGAGAGCCAAATCAGGAATGAACTTCCATTCACAATTGCTTCAAAGAGAATAAAATACCTAGGAATCCAACTTACAAGGGATGTAAAGGACCTCTTCAAGGAGAACTACAAACCACTGCTCAGTGAAATCAAAGAGGACACAAACAAATGGAAGAACATACCATGCTCATGGATAGGAAGAATCAATATTGTGAAAATGGCCATACTACCCAAGGTTATTTACAGATTCAATGCCATACCCATCAAGCTACCAATGAGTTTCTTCACATAATTGGAAGAAACTGCTTTAAAGTTCATATGGAACCAAAACAGAGCCCACATTGCCAAGACAATCCGAAGTCAAAAGAACAAAGCCGGAGGCATCACGCTACCTGACCTCAAACTATTCTACAAGGCTACAGTAACCAAAACAGCATGGTACTGGTACCAAAACAGAGATATAGACCAATGGAACAGAACAGAGTCCTTAGAAATAATACCACACATCTACAGCCATCTGATCTTTGACAAACCTGAGAGAAACAAGAAATGGGAAAATGATTCCCTATTTAATAAATGGTGCTGGGAAAATTGGCTAGCCGTGAGTAGAAAGCTGAAACTGGATCGTTTCCTTACTCCTTATACGAAAATTAATTCAAGATGAATTAGAGACTTAAATGTTAGACCTAATACCATAAAAACCCTAGAGGAACAGCCCGGTAGTACCATTCAGGACGTAGGCATGGGCAAGGACTTCATTTCTAAAACACCAAAAGCAACGTCAGCGAAAGCCAAAATTGAAAAATGGGATCTAATTAAAATAAAGAACTACTGCACAGCAAAAGAAACTACCATCAGAGTGAACAGGCAACCTACAGAATGGGAGAAAATTTTTGCCATCTACTCATTTGACAACGGCTAATATCCAGAACCTACAAAGAACTCAAACAAATTTACAAGAAAAAAACAAACAACCTCAACAAAAAGTGGGCAAAGGATATGAACAGACATTTCTCAAAAGAAGACATTCATACAGCCAATAGACACATGAAAAAATGCTCATCACTGGCCATCAGACAAATGCAAATCAAAACCACAATGAGATCCCATCTCACATCAGTTAGAATGGCAATCATTAAAAAGTCAGGAAACAACAGGTGTGGAGAGGATGTGGAGCAATAGGAACACTTTTACACTGTTGATGGGAGTGTAAACTAGTTCAACCATTATGGAAAACTGTATGGCGATTCCTCAAGGATCTAGAACTAGATGTACCCTATGACCCAGCCATCCCACTACTGGGTATATACCCAAAGGATTATAAATCGTGCAGCTATAAAGACACATACACACGTATATTTATTGTGGCACTATTCACAATAGCAAAGAGTTGGAATCAACCCAAATGTCCGTTTGTGACACACTGGATTAAGAAAATGTGGCACATATACACCATGGAATACTATGCAGCCATAAAAAAGGATGAGTTTGCATCTTTGGAGGGACATGGATGCAGCTGGAAACCATCATTCTTAGCAAACTATCAAAAGAACAGAAAACCAAACACCGCATGTTCTCACTCATAGGTGGGAACTGAACTATGAGATCACCTGGACTCTGGAAGGGGAATGTCACACACCGGGACCTATCATGGGGAGGGGGAAGGGGGGAGCGATTGCATTGGGAGTTATACCTGATATAAATGAAGAATTCATGGGTGCTGATGCATTGATGGGTGCAGCACACCAACATGGCACAAGTATACCTATGTAAAAAACCTGCACGTTATGCACATATACCCTAGAACTTAAAGTATAATAATAAAGAAAAAAAAAAAAAAAAGAAATACCCTCCAACAAAAAGCAGAAGGAAAAATTCTGTGATTATCCACTAGGACACGTGAATTCCACTCACACAGTTAAGCTTCTGTTTTCATTGAGCAGTATTCTGACACTCTTTTAGGTGAGTCAGCTAAGGGATATTCCAGAGTGCTTTGAGGCTTACGGTGAAAATGAAAGTATCTTCAGACAGATACTGGAGAGAAGATATCTAAGGAGCTGCTTGGTGACGTGTGTATTCCACTCATAGAGTTATAGTTTTCTTCTCATTGAGTATTGCGGCATCCCATTTGGAGAAAATGCTACAAGGGGACATTCGAGAATATATGGACAGCTATGGTGAAAGAGGAAATATACTCAGAAAAATACTGCAAAGAAGCTTTCTTGAAACTGATATGTGATGGATATGTCTATTCATCTCACATAGAGAAAATTTGCTTTATATCATGCAGTTTTGAAACTGCGTCATGGACATATTCGTGAAGGGACATTTGGGAATGCATTCAGGTTTACGGAGTAAAGGGAGATATCCTCAGACAAAAACTGAGAGAAGCTTTCAGAGAAACTGCTTTGTGGTGTGTGCATTCCACTGAGGGAGTTTTACCTCTTTCATCATAAGGAAGTGTTTGAACAAGGTTCTTCTGAAAGTGAAAAAGCGATATTTTGCAACGTGTTAAAAACTATCACGAAAGTGAAATATCCTGAAATAAAACCCAGAAAGAAGCATTCCAAGAAAATGCTCTCTAACGTATTCATTCATTTCAGAGAGTTAAAGCTTACACTACATTGCCCAGTTTGGAAACTCTGTCTTTGAGGAATCCTTGAGGTGTTATTAAGAGGCACCCTAGGGCTTGTGATGAGTAAGGAAATGACTTCTAATGAAAACTGGACAGAAGTTTGCATACCAACTGCTTTGTGATGTGTGTATTCATCTCGTAGAGTTACTTCATTCTTTGGGTTGAGCAGTTTGAAATCACTGTTTCTGTGGAAACTGAGAAAGAACATTTGGGAACGCTCTTAACAATATGCTGAAAAAGAAATATCCTCATATAGAAACCAGAAGGAAACCTTCTGTGAAACCATTCCAGGTCATATCAAGTCCACTCGCACAGTTAAGCTTCCATTTTCAGTGAGCAGTATCCTAACACTTTTTTTACATGAGTCAGGTAAGGGATAATCAAGAACGCTTTGAGGCTAACAGTGAAAACGGAAATATCTTCAGATAGATACTTGAGAGGAGATGTATGAAGAAATGCTTGTGACGTACGCATTTCACACACAGAGTTAAACTTTTTATCTCATAGGGGTTTATGGAACCTCATTGAAAGAAATAGCTACTGGGGACATTCAGGAGTATATTTAGTGCTATGATGGAAAAGGAAATATCCTCAGACAAAAACGGGAAAGAAACTTTCTGTGAAACTGCTTTGTGACAGATATGTCTATTCATTTCACATAGATGAAACTGCCTTTCTATTACACTGTTTTTAAACTGCATCATGGACGGATGGGCAAAGGGATATTTGGGAGCACATTCAGGCTGGTGGGGAAATAGGAGATATCTTCAGATAACAATTGGAGAGAAACTTTCTGAGAAACTGCTTTGTGATGTCTGCATTCCACTCAGGGAGTTATACATATTTTCTCACAGGCCATGTTTGAACACTGTTCCTGTAAAAGTGAAAAGAGATGCTTTGCAGTGTATTGAAGACTCTGGCGAAAATTGAAATATCCGGAAAGAAAACTCAGAAAAAAGCATTCCAAGAAACTGCTCTCTGACGTGTACATTAACTTCAGAGTGTTAAAGCTTACGCTAAGTTGCCTCATTTGGAAACTCTGTCTTTGAGGAAATTGTGAAGGGATATTAAGTGACACCCGGAGGCTTGTGCTGAGAAATGAAACATCTTCTGATGAAAGTTTGAGAGAAACTTTCAGAGCAACTGCTTTGTAATATGTGTATTCATCTCATAGAGTGAAATCATTCTTTGGATTGAGCAGTTTTCAATTGCTGTTTCTGTGATACCTGAAAAAGGACATTTGGGAACGCTCTGAATAATATGCTGTAAAAGAAATACCATCCAGGCTGGGCTCGATGGATCAAGCCTATAATCCCAGCGCTATGGGAGGCCAAAACGGGAGAATCACAAGATCAGAAGATCGAAACCATCCTGGCTTATACGGTGAAACCCCGTCTCTATGAAAAAAATACAAAAAACTATGCAAGTGAATTGGCAGGCGCCTGTAGTCCAAGCTACTCGGGAGGCTGAGGCAGGAGAATGGCATAAACCCAAGAGGCAGAGCTTACACTGAGCTGAGATCCGGCCAATGAACTGCAGCTTGGGCAGTAGAGAGAGACTCGTCTCAAAAAAAAAAAAAAAAAAAAAAAGAAAGAAAGAAATATCATCAGATATAGGCCAGAAGGAAATTGTCTGTGAAATTTCTCTAGGTCGCTTGAATTCCACTCGCACAGTATAGCTTCTGTTTTCATGGAGCAGTATTCTAACAATGCTTTAGCTTAATCAGCTGAGGCATACTCGGAAGCGATTTGAGGCTTCTGGTGAAAACGGAAATATCTTTAGATAGATACTGTAGGAAGATTTCCGTGGAGCGGCCTTGTGACGTGTGCATTCTACTCACAGAGAAATACTTTTCTTCTCATAGATGAATGGGAAATCCCTTTTGAAGAAAAAGCGACCAGGGCACATTCGGGAGTATATGAAAGGCTGTGATGAAAAAGGAACTATCCTCAGACAAATACAGGAAAGGAGCTTTCTGTGAAACTGCTTTTTGATAGATATGTCTATTAATTTCACATGGATAAAACTTTCTTTCTATTATGCAGTTTTGAAAGTGTGCCATGGACAGATTTGCAAAGGGATGTTCTCCAGGACATTCAGCCGTACGATGAAATGGGAGTTATCTTCAGGTGCAAACTGGAGAGGAGCTGTCTCAAAAAGTGCTTTGAGATGTGTGCATTCCACTCAGGGATTTATTCCTCTTTTCTCATAAGGCAGTGTTTGAACACTGTTGCTGTAAAACTGAAAAAGTGACATTTTGCAGCCCATTGAAGACTATGGCGAAAAGTGAAGTATCTTGAAATAAAACCCAGAAAGACGGATTCCAGGAAACTGCACTCTGATGTGTGCAATCATTTCAGAGAGTTAAAGTTTGCACTACATTGCCCCTTTTGGAGACTCTCTTTTGAAGATTCTGTGAAGGGATATTAAGTGGCGCCTGGAGTCTTGTGATGAGAAATCTTAAAAATATGCTGAAAAGATATACCCTGCGATAAAAAACAGAAGAAAACATTCTGTGAAACTGCTCTTTGTCACGTGAAGTCCACTCACACAGTTAAGCTTCGGTTTTCAGTGGGCAGTATTCTAACACTGCTTTTGTTTACTCAGTGAAGTGATATGCTGGAACGCTCTGAGGCTTTTGGTGAAAAAGAAAACATCTTTAGATACATAGTGGAGAGAAGATTTCCGAGGAGCTGCTTTGTGATATATGCATTGCACTCACAGGGTTATACTTCTTTTCTCTTAGAAGATGGGGAAATCCCATTTGGAGGAAAAGCTAAAAGGGGACATTCGAAAACACACACTGCTATGTTGGAAAAGGAAATATCATCAGACAAAGAGTGGAAAGAAGCTTTCAGTGAAACTGCGTTGTGATAGATATATCTACTCACCTCCCATAGATAAAACTTGTTTCTATTGCGCAGTTTTGAAAGTGCGTAATGGACAGAAAAGTGAAGGGACATTAGGGAGCACATTCAGGCCTGTGGGGAAATAGGAGATATCTTCACCTAAAAATTGGAGAGTAGACCTCTTAGAATCTGATTTGTGATGTGTGCATTCCACATAGGAAATTATACCTCTTTTCTCATGAAGCAGTTTTTGAACACTGTTCCTGGAAAACTGAAAAAGTGATATATTGCAGTGAATTGAAGACTTTGGCGAAATGTGAACTATCCTGAATTAAAACCAGGAAAGGGGCATTCTAAGAAACTCATCTCTCACGTGTGCATTCATTTCAGAGAGGTTAAGCTTGCACTAAGCTGCCAGTTTGGAAGCTCTGTCCTTGAGGAATTTGTGAAGGGATATTAAGTACTTCCACTGCTCTTGTGTTGAGAAAGGAAATGTCCTCCGATGAAAACTGAAGAGAAGTTTTCAGAGTAACTGCTTTGTGATGTCTGTAATCATCTCATAGAGTTAAATCATCCTTTGGATTTGAGCAGTTTGATATCTGTTTCTGTGGAACCTGAGCAAGGCCATTTGGGAACGCTGTCAAGAATATGTGAAAAAGAAACACCTTCCAATAAAAAAGAGAAGGAAACACTCTGGGATACTGCTCTAGGTCACGTGAATTCCACTATCACAGTTAAGCTCCTGTTTTCATTGAGCAGTATTCTAACACTGTTTTAGGTGAGTCAGCTCAGGGATAGTCGGGAGTGCTGTGAGGTTTATGGTGAAAACCAAAATATCTTCAGACAGATACTGGAGAGAAGATATCAGAGGAGCTGCTTTGTGACGTGTGAATTCCACTCATAGAGTTATAGTTTTCTTCTGATAGAGTATAGCGGAATCAAAGCAGTTACTCCGAAAGATTCTGTCCAGTTTTCATCGGATGGCATTTCTTTTCTCATGACAAGTCTCCAGGTGTCACTAAATATCCCTTCACAATTTCCTCAAAGACAGAGTTTCCAAACTGGGAGACTTAATGTAAGCTTTAACACTCTGAAATGAATGTACACATCAGAGAGCAGTTTTTTGGAAGCTTTCTGAAACTGCGTGTGGTATATATGTCTATTCACCTCCCATAGATACAAATTTTTCTATTACACAGTTTGGAAACTATGTAATGGATGGAAACGCGAAGGGACATTAGGGAGCACATTCAGGCCTGTGGCGAAATAGAAGATATCTTCACATAAAAACTATAGAGAAGCTTTCTGAGAAACTGCTTTGTGATGTGTGCATTCCACTCAGGGAATTTTACCACTTTCTCATAAGGCACTTTTTGAACACTGTTCCTATAATACTGATAAAGGGATATTTTGTAGCAAATTGAAGAATTTGGTGAAATGTGAAATATCCTGAATTAAAATCAGGAAGGAAGCGCTCTAAGAAACTCCTCTCTGACGTGTTTATTTGTTTCAGAGAGTAAAAGCTTACACTACGTTGCCCAGTTTAGAAGCTCTGTCTTTGAGGAATTTGTGAAAGGATATTAAGTGGTTCCCCTGGGCTGGTGGTGAGAATGGAAACGTCCTCCGATGAAAACTGCAGAGAATCCTTCAGAGCAACTGTTTTGTGATGTGTGTAATAATCTTATAGAGGTAAATCATTCTTTGGATTGAGCATTTTGATATCTCTGTTTCAGTGGAAACTGAGCAAGGACATTTGTGAACGCTCTCAAAAATATGTGAAAAAGAAATTCCCTCCAATTAAAAAGACAAGTGATATTGCTCTAGCTGACGTTAATTCCACTCGCACAGTTCAGCTTTTTTTTTCATAGAGCAATATTCTAACAGTCTTTTAGGTGAGTCAGCTAAGTGATACTCGGAAGTGCTTTCAGGCTTACGGTGAAAACGAAAATATCTTCAGACCAATATTGGAATAAGGAGGTCTGAGGAGATGGTTTGTGACGTGTGAATTCCACTCATGGAGTTATAGTTTTCTTCTCATAGAGTATTCTGGAATCCCGGTTGGAGAAAACGCTACCAGGGAACATTCGAGAGTATATGGATGGCTATGGTGAAGAAGGAATTACACTCAGAAAAAAACTGGACAGAAGCTTTCTGTGAATCTGCTATGTGATAGATATGTTTATTCTTCTCACATAGAGAAAATTTTCTTTATATTCCCTAGTTTGAAACTACATCATGGACAGATTTGCAAAGTGACATTTGGGACATACCTCTTTTCTCACAAGGTAGTTTTTGAACACTGTTCCTGTAAAAGTGAAAAAGAGATATTTTGCTGCATATTGAAGACGAGGTCAAAAATGGAAATATCCGGAGAAGAAAACCGGAAAAAAGCGTTCCAAGAAACTGCTCTCTGACGTGTACATTCATTTCAGAGTGTTAAAGCTTACACTAAGTCGCCCAGTTTGGAAAGTCTGTCTTTGAGGAAATTGTGAAGGGATATTAAGTGACACCCGGAGACTTGTGGTGAGAAAGGAAATGCTTTACAATGAAAACTGGACAGAATCTTTCGGAGTAACTGCTTTGAAATCTTTGCATGCATCTCATAGAATTAAATCATTCTTTGGATTGAGCAGTTTGAACTCACTGTTTCTGTGGAAACTGAGAAAGGACATCTGGGAATGCTGTTAAGAATATGCTGAAAAAGAAATACCCTCTGATAAAAAACAGAAGAAAACGTTCTGTGAAAGTGCTCTTTGTCATGTGAAGTCCACATGCACAGTTAAGCTTCGGTTTTCATTGAGCAGTATTCTAACACTGTTTTTGTTTAGTCTGTGAAGTGATATGCTCGAGCACTCTCAGGATTTCAGTGAGAAAGGAAACATCTTCAGATACATACCAGAAAGAAGATTTCCGAGGAGCTGCTTTGTGACATGTGCACTCCACTCACAGGGTTATACTTCTTTTCTCCAGGAAGATTTGGGAATCCCATTTGAAGAAAAAGCTACAAGGGGACATTCGAGTATATATGGACTGCTATGGTGAAAAAGGAAATATCATCAGACAAAAACTGGAAAGGAGATTTCTGTGAAACTGCGTTGTGGTAGATATGTCTACTCACCTCCCATAGAAAAACTTTTTCCTATTACACAGTTTTGAAACTGTGTAATGGATGGAAATGCGAAGGAACATTAGGGAGCACATTCAGGCCTGTGGGGAAATAGGAGCTATCTTCACAAAAAATCTGAAGAGAAGCTTTCTGAGAAACTGCTTTGTGATATGCGCATTCCACTCAGGGAATTATACCTCTTTTCTCATACGGCACTTTTTAAACACTGTTCCTGTAAAACTGAGAAAGGAATATTTTGTGGCGAATTGAAGACTTTGGCAAAATGTGAAATATTCTGAATTAAAACCCGAAAGTAAGCATTCTATGAAACTCCTCTCAGACGTGTGTATTTATTTCACAGAGTTAAAGCTTACACTACATTGCCCAGTTTGGAAGCTCTGTCTTTGATGAATTTGTGAAAGGATATTAAGTGGTTCCCCTGGGCTTGTGGTGAGAATGGAATCATCTTCTGATGAAAACTGCAGAGAAGCTTTCAGAGCAACTGCTTTGTGATGTGTGTAATCATCTCATAGAGTTAAATCATTCTTTGGATTGAGCATTTTGATATCTCTGTTTCTGTGTAACCTGAGCAAGGACATTTGGGAACGCTCTGAAGAATATGTGAAAAACAAACAGTCTCCAATAAAAAGGAAAAGGAAACACTCTGTGATACTGCTCTAGGTAACGTGAACTCCACTTTCACAATTAAGCTTCTGTTTTTATTGAGCAGTATTCTAACACTGTTTTATGTGAGTCAGCTAAGGGATACTCGAGAGCATTTTGAGGCTTATGGTGAAAAAGAGAATATTTCAGACAGATACTGGAGAGAAGATATCTGAGGAGCTGCTTTGTGACGTGTGAATTCCACTCCTAGTGTTATAGTTTCCTTCTCATAGAGTATTGTGAAATCCCGTTTGGAGAAAACGCTACAGGGGACTTTCAAGAGTATATGTACGGGTGTATCAATAGAGGATATATACTCAGAAAAAACCTGGAAAGAAGCTTTCTGTGAAACTGCTCTGTGATAGATATGTCTATTCATCTCACATAGAAAAAATTTTCTTTATTTTACACAGTTTTGAAAATGCGTCATGGACAGATTCGCGAAGGGACATTTGGGAGCACATTCAGACGTATGGTGTAAAAGGAGATATCGTCAGACAAAAACTGTAGAGAAGTTTTCTGAGAAACAGCTTTGTGGTGTGTGCATTGCACTGAGGGAGTTATACCTCTTTCATGATAAGGCAGTGTTTGAGCAAGGTTCTTCTGAAAGTGAAAAAGTGATATTTTGCAACGCATTGAAAAATATTGTCAAAAGTGAAATACCCTGAAATAAAACTCAGAAGAAGAGTTCGAAGAAAATGCTTTCTAACGTGTGCATTCATTTCAGAGACTTAAAGGTTACACTACATTGCCCAGTTTGGAAGCTCTGCCTTTGAGGAATCTTTGAGGTATTATTAAGCAGCGCCCCTGGGCTTGTGGTGAGTAAGGAAACGACTTCTGATGAAAATTGAGATAAGCTTTTGGAGCAGCTACTTTGTGATGTGTGTATTCATCTCGTAGCGTTACATCATTCTTTGGATTGAGCAGTTTGAAATCACTATTTCTGTGGAACCTGAGGAAGAACATTTGGGAACGCTTTTAAGAATGTGCTGAAAATAAATATCCTCCAATAAAAACCAGTAGGAAACATTCTGTGATACCACTCCGGGTCATATCAAGTCCACTCGCAGAGGTAAGCTTCTGCTTTCATTGAGCAGTATCCTAATACTGTTTTTTTTTTTTAGTCTGTGAAGTGATATGCTGGAGCTCACTGAGGCTTTTGGTGAAAAGGGAAACATCTTCACATAGATACCGGAGAGAAGATTTCCGAGGAGGTCTTTTGTGACATGTGCATTCCACTCACAGGTTCATACTTTTTTTCTCTTAGATTGGGGAATCCCGTTTGGAGAAAAAGCTATAAGGGGCATTCGGGAATACAGGGACTGCTATAATGAAAAAGGAAATATCATCAGACAAATCCTGGAAAGAAGCTTTCTGTGAAACTGCGTTGTGGTAGATATGTCTTTTCACCTCCCATAGATAAAACTATTTTCTATTACAGTTTTCAAACTGTGTAATGGACAAAAATGTGAAGGGACATTAGGGAGACATTCAGGCCTGTGGGGAATTAGGAGATAACTTCACATAAAAACTGCAGAGAAGCTTTCTGAGAAAATTATCTGTGATGTGTGCATTCCACACAGGCACTTATATCTCTTTTCTCATTAGGCACTTTTTGAACAGTTTTTCTGTAAAGCTGAACAAGGGATATTTTGCAGCGAATTGAAGACTTTGGAGAAATGTGAAATATCCTGAAATAAAACGAGGAATGGAGCATTCTAAGAAACTACTCTCTGACATGTGCATTCATTTCAGAGAGATAAAGCTTACACTATGTTGCCCAGTTTGGAAGCTCTGCCTTTGAGGAATTTGCGAAGGGATATTAAGTGGTTCCCCTGGGCTTGAGGTGAGAAAGGAAACGTCTTCCCATGAGAACTGCAGAGAAGTTTTCAGAGCAAATGCTTTGTGATGTGTGTAATAATCTCATAGAGTTAAATCATTCTTTGGATTGAGCATTTTGATATCTCTGCTTCTGTGGCACCTGAGGAAGGACATTTGGGAACACTCTCAAAAATATGTGAAAAAAAAACACCTTCCATAAAAAAAGGAAGGAAACACTCTGTGATACTGCTTTAAATCACGTGAATTCCACTCGCACAGTTAAGCTTCTGTTTTCATTGAGCAGTATTCTAACACTCCTTAGATGAGTCAGCTAAGGGATACTCCTGAGCGCTTTGAGGCTTACAGTGAAAACGAAAATATCTTCAGACAGATACTGGAGAGAAGATATCTGAGGAGCTGCTTTGTGATGTGTGAATTCCACACATAGAGTTATAGTTTTCTTCTCATAGAGTATTTCAGAATCCCTTTTGTAGAAAACTCTACTTCGGGACATTCGGGAGTATATGGACGGCTATTTTGAAAAAGGAAATATGCTCAGAAAGAAACTGGAAAGAAGTTTTCTGTGAAACTGTTATTTGATAGATATGTCTATTCATCTCACATAGAGGAAATGTTCTGTATATTACGCAGTTTTGAAACTGCATCATGAATAGGTTCATGAAGGGACATTTGGGAGCACATTCAGGCATATGGTGTAAAAGGAGATATTGGCAGAAAAAAACTGGAGAGAAGCTTTTTTGGAAACTGATTTGTGGTGTGCACATTCCACTGAGGGAGTTATACCTCTTCCATCCTAAGGCAGTGTTTGAAGACGGTTCTTCTGTAAGTGAAAAAGTGATATTTTGCAATATGTTGAAATCTATTGTGAAAAGTGAAATATCTTGAAATAAAACCCAGAAAGAAGCGTTCCAAGGAAATGCTCCCTAATGTTTGCATTCATTTAAGAAAGTTAAAGCTTACACCACATTGCCCAGTTTGAAAGCTCTGTCTTCAAGGAGTCTTTGAGGTGTTATTAAGAGTCGCCCCTGGGCTTGTGGTGAGTAAGGAAATGACTTCCGATGAAAACTGGAAAGAAGCGTGTAGAGCAGTAGCTTCGTGATGTGTGTATTCATCTCGTAGAGTTACGTCATTCTTTGGGTGGAGCAATTTGATATCAATGTTTCTGTGGAACCTGAGAGAGAACATTTGGGAACGCTCATAAGAATATGCTGAAAAAGTAATATCCTAACTAGAAACCAGAAGGAAACCTTCTGTGAAACCGCTCCAGGTCATATCAAGTCCACTTGTACAGTTAAGCTTCTGTTTTCATTGAGCAGTGTCATACACTCTTTTACATGAGTCAGCTAAAGGATAATCGGGAGTGCTGTGAGGCTAATGATGAAAATGGAAATATCTTCAGGTAGATACTCGAGAGGAGATTTGTGAAGAAATACTTTGTGATGTATGCATTTCCCACGCAGAGTTAAATATTTCATCTCATAGGGTTTTATGAAATCCCGTTGGGAGAAATAGGTACCGGGGACATTCAGGAATATATTTACTGCTAAGATGGAAAAGGAAATATCCTCAGACAAAAACTGGAAAGAAACTTTCTGTGAAACTACCTTGTGACTGATATGTCTATTCATGTCACATAGATGAAACTGCCTTTCTTTTAAGCAGTTTTGAAACTGCTTCAAGGACAGATTCGCGAAGGGATATTCTGGAGCACATATAGGCTGGTGGGGAAATAGGAGATATCTTCAGATAACAATTGCAGAGAAAGTTTCTGAGAAACTGCTTTTTGATGTCTGCATTTCACTCATGGAGTTATACCTCTTTTCTCACAAGGCAGTGTTTGAACAATGTTCCTGTAAAAGTGAAAAAGAGATATTTTGCTGCGTATTGAAGACTATGGCGGAAATTGAAATATCCGGAAATAAAACCCAGAAAAAAGCATTCCAAGCAACGGCTCTCTGACATGTACTTTCATTTCAGAATGATAAAGCTGACGCTAAGTCACCCACTTTGGAAACTCTGTTTTTGAGGAAACTGTGAAGGGATATTAAGTGACACCCCGAAGTTTGTGGTGAAAAAGGAAACGTCTTCCGATGAAAACTGGAGAGAAACTATCGGAGCATCTACTTTGTTATGTATATATTCATCTCATAGAGTTAAATCGTTCTCTGGATTCAGCAGGTTTAAATCGCTGTTTCTGTGATACATGAGACAGGACATTTGGGAACACTCTTAATAATATGCTGGAAGAGAAATACCAACCAATAAACGCCAGAAGGAAACTCTCTGTGAAACTTCTCTAGGTCGTCTGATTTACACTCACACATTTAAGCTTCCATTTTCATTGAGCAATAGTCTAACAATATTTTAGGTTAATCGGCGAAAGGATACTCGGGAGCGATTTAAGGCTTCTGGTGAAAACGAAAATATCTTTAGATACATACTGGAGGAAGATTTTTGAGGCGTGGCCTTGTGACGTGTGCATTCTACTCACCGAGATATACTTTTCTTCTCATAGAGGAATGGGAAATCCCATTTGGAGAAAAAGCGAGCAGGGGACATTCGGGAGTATATGAAAGGCTATGGTGAAAAAGGAACTATCCTCAGACAAAAACTGGAAGGAAGCTTGCTGTGAAACAGCTTTGTGATAGATATGTCTATTCATTTCACATGGATAAAACTTTATTTCTATTATGCAATTTTGAAATTGCGTCATTGACAGATTCGTGAAGGAACGTTCGGAAGTACATTCAGGCCTACAGTGAAAAGGGAGTTATCTTCGAATAAAAACTGGTGAGAAGCTGTCTGAGAAAGTGCTTTGAGATGTGTGCATTCCACTCAGGGATTTATACCTCTTTTCTCCTAAGGCAGTGTTTGAACACTGTTCCTGTAAAACTGAAAAAGTGACATTTTGCAGCCGATTGAAGACTATGGCGAAAAGTGAAATATCCTGAAATAAAACCCAGAAAGAAGGATTCCAAGAGTCTGCACTCTGACATGTGCATTCATTTCAGAGAGTTAAAATTTACACTTCATTGCCCCGCTTGGAAACTCTGTCTTTGAAGAATCTGTGAAGGGATGTTTAGTGGCGCCCAGAGTCTTGTGGTGAGAAAGGAAATGCTTTCCGATGAGAACTGGACAGAATCTTTTGGAGTAACTGCTTTTTAATGTGTGTATGCATCTTATAGAATTAAATCATTCTTTAGATTGAGCAGTTTGAACTCACTTTTTTTGTGAAACCTGAGAAAGGATATTTGGGAATGCTCTTAAGAATATGCTGAAAAGGAAATACCCTCTGATAAAAAAAAGAGGAAAATTTTGTGTGAAACTGCTCTTTGTCACCTGAAGTCCACTCGCAGTTAAGCTTCAGTTTTCATTGAGCAGTATTCTAACACTGTTTTTGTTTATTCTGTGAAGTGATATGCAGGAGTGCTCTGAGGCTTTCGGTGAAAAAGGAAACAACTTCAGATACATACTGGAGAGAAGATTTCGGAGTAGCTATTTTGTGACATGTGCATTCCACTCACAGGGTTATCCTTTTTTCCTGCTAGAAGATTGGGGAATCCGTTTTGAAGAAGCAGCTATAACAGGACATTCTGGAATATACGGACTACTATGGTGAAAAAGGAAATATCATTAGACAAAAACTGGAAAGAAGCTTTCTGTGAAACTGCGTTATGGTAGATATGTCTATTCACATCCTATAGATAAAACTTTTTTCTATTAGGCAGTTTTGAAACTACGTAATCGACGGAAATGCGAAGGGACATTAGGGAGCACATTCAGGCCTGGGGCAAAAGAGGAGATATCTTCACATAAAAACTGCAGAGAAGCTTTCTGAGGAACTGCTTTGTGACGTGTTCCTTCCCCTCAGGGAATTATACCTATTTTCTCATTAGGCACTTTTTGAACACTTTTCCTGTAAAACTGAAAAATGGCTAATTTGCAGCAAATTGAAGACTTTGGCGAAATGTGAAATACCCTGAATTAAAACCAGGAAAGGAGCATTTTAAGAAACTCATCTCTGCCGTGTTCATTAATTTCAGAGTGTTAAAGCTTACACTACGTTGCTCCATTTGGGAGCACTTTCTGTGAGGAATTTTTGAAGGGATATGAAGTGGTTCCCCTGGGCTTTGTGGTCAGAAAGGAAACATCTTCCAATGAAAAGTGCAGGGAAACTGCTTTGTGATGTGCATCATCATCTCGTAGGGTTAAATCACTGTTTGGTTTGAGAAGTTTGATATCTCTTTTTCTGTGAAACTTGAGCAAGGACATTTGAGAACACTCTCAAGAATATGTGAAAAAGAAACACCCTCCAATAAAACAGAGAAGGAAACACTCTGTGATACTGCTCCAGGTCACGTGAATTCCACTCGCACAGTTAAGCTTCTGTTTTCATTGAGCAGTAGTCTAAAACTTTTTTAATTGAGTCAGCGAAGGGATACATGGGAGCGTTTTGAGGCTTACGGTGAAAAGGAAAATATCTTCAGGCAGATACTGAAAAGTAGATATCTCAGGAGCTGCTTTCTGACCTGTGAGTTCTATTCATAGAGTTATAGTTTTCTTCTCATTGAGTATTGTGGAATCCCGTTTGGAGAAAATGCTGCAGGGGACATTCGAGAGTATATGGATGGCTATGGTGTAAAACGAAATATACTAAGAAAAAAACTGGAAAGAAGTTTTCTGTGAAACTGCTATGTGATAGATATGTCTATTCATCTCACATAGAGAAAATTTTCTGTATATTACGCAGTTTTGAAACTGCATTATGGACAGATACGCGAAGGGACATTCAGGAGCACATTCAGGCTTACGGCGTAAAAGGAACTATTGTCAGACAAAAACTGGAGAGAAGCTTTCTGAGAAACTGCTTTGTGGTGTGTGCACTGCACTGAGGTAGTTATACGTCTTTCATCATAAGGCAGTGTTTGAACAAGGTTCTTATGAAAGTGAAAAAGCGATATTTTGCTGCACGCTGAAAACTATCGTGAAAAGTGAAATATCCTGAAATAAAACCCAGAAAGAAGCAATCCAATGTAATGCTCTCTAACGTGTGCATTCATTTCAGAGAGATAAAATTTACACTACACTACCCAGTGTGGAAACTCTGTCTTTGAGGAAACTATGAGGTGTTATTAAGAGGCACCCCTGGATTTGTGGTGAGTAAGGAGACGACTTCTTGTGAAAACTGGAGAGAAGCTTTTGGAGCAGCTGCTCTGTGATGTGTATATTCATCTCATAGAGTTACATCACTCTTTGGGTTGAGCAGTTGGAAATCACCCTTTCTATGGAACCTGAGAAAGAACATTTGGGACTGCTCTTAAGAATATGCTGAAAAAGAAATATCCTCCGATGGAAACCAGAAGGAAACATTCTGTGAAACCGCTCCAGTTAATATCAAGTCCACTCGCACAGTTAAGCTTCCGTTTTCATTGAGCAGTATCCTAACACTGTTCTACCTGAGTCAGCTAAGGGATTATCGGGAGTACTTTGAGGCTAACGATGAAAACGGAAATATCTTCAGATAGATATTTGAGAGGAGATGTACGAAGAAATGCTTTGTGACATATGCATTTCCCACACAGAGTTAAACTTTTCATCTTAAAGGGGTTTATGGAATCTCATTGAAAGAAATAGCTACCAGGGACATTCAGGAGTATATTTACTTCTATGGTGGAATAGGAAATATCCTCAGACAAAAACTGGAAAGAAACTTTCTGTGAAACTGCTTTGTGACAGATATGTCTATTCATCTCACATAGATGAAACCTGCCTTTCTATTACGCAGTTTTGAAACTGCTTCATGGACAGATTCACGAAGGGACATTCGGGAGCACATATTGGCTGGTAGGGAAATGAGAGATATCTTCAGATAACAATTGGAGAGAAACTTTCTGAGAAACTGCTTTGTGATGTCTGCATTCCACTCAGGGATTTATACCTCTTTTCTCACAAGGCAGTGTTTGAACACTGTTCCTGTAAAAGTGAAAAAGAGATATTTTGCTGCGTATTGAAGACTATGGCAAAAATTGAAATATCCGGAAATAAAACCCAGAAAAAAGTATTCCAAGAAACTGCTCTCTGACGTGTACATTCAATTCAGAGTCTTAAAGCTTACGATAAGTTGCCTCGATTGGAAACTCTATCTTTGAGGAAACTGTGAAGGGATAGTAAGTGACACCTGGAGGCTTGTGCTGAGAAACAAAACAACTTCCGATGAAAACAGGAGAGAAACCTTTGGAGCAACTGCTTTGTGATGTGTGTATTTATCTCATAGATTGAAATCATTCTTTGGATAGAGCAGTTTTAAATCGGTGTTTATGTGATACCTGAGAAAGGGCATTTGGGAACGCTCTGAATAATATGCTGTAAAAGAAATACCATCCAGGCTGGGCTCGATGGATCAAGCCTATACTCCCAGCACTTTGGAAAGCCGAAACGGGTGGATCACAAGGTCAGGAGATCAAAACCATCCAGGCTAATGTGGTAAAACCCCGTCTCAACTAAAAAATACAAAAAACCACACAAGCGAGGTGGTGGGCCCCTGTAGTCCAGCTACTCGGGGGTCTGAGGCAGGAGAATGGCATAAACTCGGGAGGCCGAGCTTACACTGAGCTTAGATCCGGCCACTGAACTGCAGCCAGGGCAACAGAGAGAGACTCCATCTCAAAAAAAAAAACCAAAAAGAAATACCATCCGATAAACGCAAGAAGGAAACTGTCTGTGAAAGTTCTCTAGGTCACTTGAATTCCACTCACACACTTAAGCTTCTGTTTTCATGGAGCAGTATTTTAACAATGTTTTAGTTTAATCAGCTAAGGCATAATTGGGAGTGATTTGAGGCTTCCAGTGCAAACGGAAATATCTTTAGATAGATACTGGAGGAAGATTTCTGAGGAGCTGCCTTGTGACGTGTGCATTCTACTCACAGAGATATACTTTTCTTCTCATAGATGAATGGGAAATCTCATTTGTAGAAAAAACGACCAGGGGACATTCGGGACTATGTGAAATGCTATGGTGAAAAAAGAACTATGCTCAGACAAATACTGGAAAGAAGCTTTCCGTGAAACTACTTTGTGATACATATGTCTATTCATTTCACATGGATAAAACTTTCTTTCTATTACGCAGTTTTGAAACTGCTTCATGGACGGATTCACGAAGGGACGTTTCACAGGACATTCAGGCGTATGGTGGAAAGGGTGTTATCTTCAGATAAAAACTGGAGATAAGCTGTCTGAGAAAGTGCTTTGAGATGTGGGCATTCCACTCAGGGATTTATACCTCTTTTCTCATAAGGCAGTGTTTGAACACTGTTCCTGTAAAACTGAAAAAGTGACATTTTGCAGTGTGTTGAAGACTATGGTGAAAAGTGAAATATCCTGAAATAAAATCCAGAAAGTAGGATTCCAAGAAACTGTGCTCTGACGTGTGGATTCATTTCATAGAGTTAAAGTTTACATTTCGTTGCCCCGTTTGGAAACTCTGTCTTTGAAGAATCTGTGAAGGGATATTAAGTGGCATCCGGAAACTTGTGGTGAGAAAGGAAATGCCTTCCGATGAAAACTGGACAAAATCTTTCAGAGTAACTACTTTGTAGTGTGTGTACATATCTCATAGAATTAAATCATTAGTTGTATTGAGCAGTATTGAACTCACTATTTCTGTGGAACCTGAGAAAGGACATTTGGGAACGCTCTTAAGAATATGCTGAAAAAGAAATACCCTCCGATAAAAAACAGAAGAAAACTTTCTGTGAAACTGCTCTTAGTCATGTGAAGTCCACTCGCACAGTTAAGCTTCGTTTTCATTGAGCAGTATTCTAACACTGCTTTTGTTTAGTCTGTGTAGTGATATCCTGGAGCACTCGGAGGCTTTCGGCGAAAAAGCAAACATCTTCAGAAACGTAATGGAGAGAAGATTTCTAAGGAGCTCTTTTGTGACATGCGCATTCCACTCAAAGGGTTATACGTTTTTCTCCTAGAACATTGGGGAATCCCGTTTGGAGAAAGAGCTGCAAGAAGACATTCGGAAATATAGGTACTTCTATGGTGAAAAAGGAAATATCATCAGACAAAAACTGGAAAGAAGCTTTCTGTGAAACTTCGTTGTGGTAGATATATCTATTCACCTCTTATAGATAAAAGTTTTTTCTATTAAACAGTTTTGAAACTACATGATGGACAGAAATGCGAAGGGACATTAGGGAGCATATTCAGTCCTGTGGTGAAAAAGGAGATATCTTCACATAAAAACTGGAGAGAAGCTTTTTGAGAAACTGCTTTATGGTGTGTGCATTCCCCTGAGGGAGTTTTACCTCTTTCATCATAAAGCAGTGTTTGAACAAGGTTCTTCTGAAAGTGAAAAAGTATTATTTTGCAATGCATTGAAAAGTATCACGAAAAGTGAAATATCCTGAAATAAAACCCAGAAAGAAGCGTTCCAAGACAATGCTCTCTAAAGTATTTATCATAGAGATAAATCGTTCTTTGGATTGAGCAGTTTTAAATCGACCTTTCTGTGATACCTGAGAAAGGACATTTGGGAACGCTCTTAATAATATGCTGAAAAAGGGTGGGGCGGAGCAAGATGGCCGAATAGGAACAGCTCCAGTCTCCATCTCCCAGCACTAGCGACACAGAAGACCGGTGATTTCTGCATTTTCAACTGAGGTACTGGGGTCATCTCACTCGAGAGTGCCAGTCAATCAGTGCTGGTGAGCTGCTGCAGCCTGACCAGCGAGAGCTGAAGCAGGGCGAAGCATCACCTCACCTGGGAAGCGCAAGGGGGAAGGGAGTCCCTTTTCCTAGCCAGGGGAACTGAGACACACAACACCTGGAAAATCGGGTAACTCCCACCCCAATACTGTGCTGTAAGCACACCGGCACACCAGGAGAATATATCCCACCCCTGGCCGGGTGAGTCCCACGCCCACGGAGCCTCCCTCCTTGCTAACACAGCAGTCTGCGGCAATCTAACCGCAAGGCAGCATCAAGGGTGGGGAAGGGGCGCCTGCCATTGCTGAGGCTTAAGTAGATAAACAAAGCCGTGGGGAAGCTCGAACAGGGTGGAGCTCACAGCAGCCCAAGGAAACCTGCCTGTCTCTGTAGACTCCACCTCTGGGGACAGGCCACAGCTAAAGCAGCAGAGGACTGTGCAGAAGAAAACGACTATGTCTGACAGCTTTGAAGAGAGCAGTGGATCTCCCAACACGGAGGTTGAGATCTGAGAAGGGGCAGACTGCCTGCTCAAGTGGGTCCCTGACCCCTGAGTAGCCTAACTGGGAGACATCCCCCACCAGGGCAGTCTGACACCCCACACTTCACAGGGTGGAATACACCCCTGAGAGGAAGCTTCCAAAGCAAGAATCAGACAGGTGCACTCGCTGTTCAGCAATATTCTATCTTCTGCAACCTCTGCTGCTGATACCCAGGCAAACAGGGTCTGGAGTGGACCTAAAGCAATCTCCAACACACCTATAGCTGAGGGTCCTGACGGTCAGAAGGAAAACTATCAAACAGGAAGGACACCTATACCAAAACCCCATCAGTACGTCACCATCATCAAAGACCACAGACAGATAAAACCACAAAGATGGGGAAAAAGCAGGGCAGAAAAGCTGGAAATTCAAAAAATAAGAACGCATATCCCCCTGCAAAGGAGCACAGCCCATCGCCAGCAACAGATCAAAGATGGTCAGAGAATGACTTTGATGAGATGAGAGAAGAAGGCTTCAGTCCATCAAACCTCTCAGAGCTAAAGGAGGAATTATGTACACAGTGCAAAGAAACTAAAAATCTTGAAAAAAGAGTGGAAGAATTGACAGCTAGACTAATTAATGCAGAGAAGGTAATAAACGAAATGGCAGAGATGAAAACCATGACATGAGAAATACGTGACAAATGCACAAGCTTCAGTAACTGACTTGATCAACCGGAATAAAGAGTATCAGCGATTGAGGATCAAATGAATGAAATGAAGCGAGAAGAGAAACCAAACGAAAAAAGAAGAAAAAGAAATGAACAAAGCCTGCAAGAAGTATGGGATCATGTAAAAAGAACAAATCTACGTCTGATTGAGGTGCCTGAAAGTGAGGGGGAAAATGGAACCAAGTTGGAAATCACTCTTCAGGATATCATCCAGGAGAACTTCCCCAACCTAGCAGGGCAGGCCAACATTCAAATTCAGGAAATACAGAGAACGCCGCAAAGACACTCCTCCAGAAGAGCAACTCCAAGACACATAATTGCCAGATTCACCAAAGTTGAAATGAAGGAAAAATTCTTAAGGGCAGCCAGAGAGAAAGGTCGGGTTACCCACAAAGCGAAGCCCATCAGACTGACAGCAGATCTCTCTGTAGAAATTCCACAAGCCAGAAGAGAGTGGGGGCCAATATTCAACGTTCTTAAAGAAAAGAATTTTAAACCCAGAATTTCATATCCAGCCAAACTAAGTTTCATAAGTGAAGGAGAAATAAAATTCTTTACAGATAAACAAATGCTTAGAGATTTTGTCACCACCAGGCCTGCCTTACAAGAGAACCTGAAGGAAGCCCTAAACATGGAAAGGAACAACCAGTACCAGCCATTGCAAAAATATGCCAAAATGTAAAGACCATTGAGGCTTGTAAGAAACTGCATCAACTAATAAGCAAAATAACCAGTTAATATCATAAAGGCAGGATCAAGTTCACACATAACAATATTAACCTTAAATGTAAATGGAATAAACGCTCCAATTAAAAGACACAGACTGGCAAACTGGATAAAGAGTTAAGGCCCATCAGTCTGCTGTATTCAGGAGACCCATCTCACATGCACAGATATACATAGGCTCAAAAAAAGGGATGAAGGAAGACCTACCAAGCAAATGGAGAACAAAGAAAAGCAGGGGTTGCAATCCTAGTCTCTGATAAAACAGACTTTAAACCATCAAAGATCAAAAGAGACAAAGAAAGCCATTACATAATGGTAAAGGGATCAATTCAACAGGAAGAGCTAACTATCCTAAATATATATGCACCCAATACAGGAGCACCCAGACTCATAAAGCAAGTCCTTAGAGACTTACAAAGAGACTTAGACTCCCATACAATAATAATGGGAGACTTCAACACTCCACTGTCAACATTAGACAGATCAACGAGACAGAAAGTTAACAAGGATATCCAGGAATTGAACTCATCTCTGCACCAAGTGGACCTAATAGACATCTATAGAACTCTCCACCCCAAGTCAACAGAATATACATTCTTCTCAGCACCACATC
>NW_022292755.1:670107-685761 GCF_002776525.5 Piliocolobus tephrosceles | reverse complement strand
TGCTTGGTAACGTGTGAATTCCATTCATAGAGTTATAGTTTTCTACTCATAGAGTATTGCGGAACCCTGTTTGTAGAAAACGCTACAGGGGCCATTGGAGAGTATATGGACGGTTATAGTGAAAGAGGAAATATCCTCAGGTAAAAACTGGAAAGATTCTTTCTGTGAAACTGCTATGTGATAGATATTTCTATTCATCACACATAGAGAAAATTTTCTTTATATTATGCAGTTTTGAAACTGCGTCATGGACAGATTCGCGAAGGGACATTTCGGAGCACATTCAGACATATGGTGTAAAAGCAGATATCATCAGACAAAAAGTGGAGAGAAGCTTTTGGAGAACTGCTTTGTGGTGAGTGCATTTCACCGAGGGAGTTATACCTCTTTCTTCATAAGGCAGTGATAGAACGATGTTCTTCTGAAAGTGAAAAAGTGATATTTTCCATCGCGTTGAAAACTATTGCGAAATGTGCCATATCCTCAAATAAAACCCAGAAAGAAGCATTCCAAGACAATGCTCTCTAACGTGTGCATTCATTTCAGAGCGTTAAAGCTTACACTACAGTGCCCAGTTTCGAAGCTCTGTCTTTGAAGAATCTTTGAGGTGTTCTTAAGAGGCGCCCATGGGCTTGTGGTTAGTAAGGAAACTGCAGAGAAGATTTTGGAGCAGCTGCTTTGTGATGTGTGTATTCACCTCATAGCGTTACATCATTCTTTGGATTGACGAGTTTGAAATCAATGTTTCTGTGGAACCTGCAAAGAATATTTGGGAATGCTCTTAAGAATATGTTGAAAAAGAAATATCCTCCGATAAAAACCAGAAGCAAACATTCTGTGAAACCACTCCAGGTCATATCAAATCCACCCGCACATGTAAGCTTTGTTTTTCATTGAGCAGTATCCTAACACTGTTTTACATGAGTCAGCTAAGGGATAATCAGGAGCGCTTTGAGGCTAATGGTGAAAACGGAAATATCTTCAGTTATATACTCCAGAGGAGATTGATGTAGAAATTCTTTGTGTCTGTGCATTACAGACACAGAGTTGAACTTCTCTTCTCATAGGGGTTTATGGAATCTCACTGAGAGAAATAGCTACCAGGGACATTCTGGAGTATATTTACTGCTATGGTGGAAAAGGAAATATCCTCAGACAAAACCTGGAAAGAAACTTTCTGTGAAACTGCTTTGTGACAGATATGTCTATTCATTTCACATAGATGAAACTGCCTTTCTTTTACACAGTTTTTAAACTGCATCATGGACGGATGGGCGAAGGGATATTCGGGAGCACATTCAGGCTGGTGGGGAAATAGGAGATATCTTCAGATAACAATTGGAGAGAAACTTTCTGAGAAACTCATTTGTGATGTCTGCATTCCACTCACGGAATTTTACGTTTTCTCACAAGGCAATGTTTGAACACTGTTCCTGTAAAAGTTAAAAAGAGATATTTTGCAGCGTATTGAAGGCTATGGCAAAAATTGAAATATCCGCCTATAAAACCCAGAAAAAAGCGTTCCAAGAAACTGCTCTCTGATGTGTACAACCATTTCAGAGTGTTAAAGCTGACACTAAGTCATCCAGTTTGGAAACTATGTCTTTGTAGTAATTGTGAAGGGATATTAGGTGACACCCTGAGGCTTCTGTTGAGAAAGAAACGTCTTCCGATAAAAACTGGAGAGAAACTTTCAGAGCAACTGCTTTGTGATGTGTGTATTCATTTCCTAGGGTTAAATCGTTCTTTGGATTGATCAGTTTTAAATCACTGTTTCTGTGATACCTGAGAAAGGACATTTGGGAACACTCTTTATAGTATGCTGAAGAAGAAACACCACCCGATAAACTCCAGAAGGAGACTGCCTGTGAAACTTCTCTAAGTCGCTTGATTTCCACTCGAACAGTTAAGCTTCTGTTTTCATTGAGCAGTACTCTAACAATATTTTAGGTTAATCAGCTAAGGGAGAGTCGGGAGCCATTTGAGGCTTCCAGTGAAAACGGAAATATCTTTATATAGATCCTGAGGAAGATTTTTGAGGAGGGGCCTTGTGACGTGTGCATTGTACTCACAGAGATAAGCTTTTTTTCTCATAGGGAAATGGGAAATCCCACTTGGAGAAAAAGCAACCAGGGGATATTCAGGTGTATATGAAAGACTATGGTGAAAAAGGAACTATCCTCAGACAGACACTGGAAAGAAGCTTTCTGTGAAACTGCTTTGTGATAGATATATCTATTATTTTCACATGGATAAAGCTTTCTTTCCATTACGCAGTTTTGAAAGTGTGCCATGGACGGATTCCTTATGGGACGCTCGCCAGGACATTCAGGCATACAGTGAAAAGGGAGTTACCTTCAGATAAAAACTGGAGAGAAGGTGTCTGAGAATGTGCTTTGAGATGTGTGCATTCCACTCAGTGTTCTATACCTCTTTTCTCATAAGGCAGTGTTTGAACACTGTTCCTGTAAAACTGAAACTGTGATATTTTACGCACATTGAAGATTGTGGCGTAAAGTGAAATATCCTGACATAAAACCCAGAAAGAGGTATTCCAAAAAACTGCGCTCTGACGTGTGCATTCATTTCAGAGAGTTAAAATTTACCATACGTTGTCCCGTTTGGAAGCTCTGTCTTTGTGGAATCTGTGAAGGGATAATAAGTGGTTCCCCTGAGCTTGTGGTGACAAAGGAAACATCTTCTGATGAAAACTGCAGAGAAGTTTTTAGAGCAACTGCTTTGTGATGTGTGTAAACATCTCATAGAGGTAAATCATTCTTTGGACTGAGCAGTTTGGTATCTCTGTTTCTGTGGAACCTGAGCAGAGACATGTCGGAACACTCTCAAGGTTATATGTAATAGAAACACCTTCCAATAAAAAAGAGAAGGAAACACTCTGTGATACTGTTCTAAGTCACATGTATACAACTATCACAGTTAAGCTCCTGTTTACATTGAGCAGTATTCTAACACTCTTTTAGGTGATTCAGCTAAGGAATATTCGGGAGCGCTTTGAGGCTTACGGTGAAAACAAAAATATTTTCAGACCGATACTGGAGAGAAGATATCTGAGGAGCTGCTTGGTAACGTTATAGTTTTCTTCTCATAGAGTATTGCGGAACCCCATTTGGAGAAAATGCTACCAGGGGACATTTTACAGTATATCAACGGCTATGGTGAAAGAGGAAATATACTCAGAAAAATACTGGAAAGAAGATTTCTGTGAAACTGCAATGTGATAGATATGTCTATTCATCTCACATAGAGAAAATTTACTTTATATTATGCAGTTTTGAAACTGCATCATGGATATATTTGTGAAGTGACATATGGGAGCATATTCAGGTGTACGGTGTAAAAGGAGCTATCGTCAGACAAAAACTGAGAGAAGCTTTCTGAGAAACTGCTTTTTCATGTGAGCATTCTACTGAGGGATTTATCCCTCTTTCATCATAAGGCAGTGTTTGAACAAGGTTCTTCTGGAAGTGAAAAAGTGATATTTTGTGACGTGTTGAAAACTATCACGAAAAGTGAAATATCCTGAAATAAAACCCAGAAAGAAACGTTCCAAGACAATGCTCTCTAACGTGTGCATTCATTTCAGAGAGTTAAAGCTTACACTACATTGCCCAGTTTTAAAGCACTGTCTTTGAGGAATCTTTGATGTGTTATTAAGAGGTGCCCCTGGGCTTGTGGTGAGTTTGGAAATGACTTCCGATAAAAAATGGAGAGAAGCTTGCAGACCAACTATTTGTGATGTGTGCACTTATCTCGTAGAGTTACATCAGTCCTTTGGTTGAGCAGTTTGAAATCACTGTTTCTGTGGGACCTGAGAAAGAACATTTGGGAATGCCACCAGGAATATGTGGGAAAAGAAATATCCTCCGATATAAACCAGAAGGAAATCTTCTGTGAAAATGCTCCAGGTTGTATCAAGTCCACTCGCACAGTTAAGCTTCCATTTTCATTGAGCAGTATCCTAACACTATTTTACCTGAGTCAGCGAGGGGATAATCAGGAGCTCATTGAGGCTAAGGGTGAGAATGGAAATATCTTCAGATAGATACTTGAGACGAGATTGCTGAAGAAATGCTTTGTGACGTATACATTTCCCACACAGAGTTAAACCTCTCTTCTCCTAGGGTTTTATGGAATCCCACTGTTAGTAATAGCTACCGGGGACCTTCAAGAGTATGTTTACTGCTATAGTGGAAAAGGAAATATCCTCAGACAAAAACTGGAAAGAAGCATTCTGTGAAACTGCTTTGTGACAGATATGTCTATGCGTCTCATATGGATGAACTGTTTTTCCATTACAAAATTTTCAAACTGCATCATGGAGGGATTCGTGAAAGGACATTCTGGAGCACATAGAGGGTGTTGGAGAAATAGGAGATATCTTCAGATAACAATTGGAGAAAAACTTCCCAAGAAATTTCTTTGTGATGTCTGCATTCTACTCAGGGAGATATACCTCTTTTCTCACAAGGCAGTGTTTGAACACTGTTCCTGTAAAATTGCAAAAGGGATACTTTGCAGCATATTGAAGAATCTGGCAAAAATTGAAATATCCACAAATAAAACCCAGAAAAAAGCGTTCCAGGAAACTGATCTCTGACATGTACATACATTTCAGAGTGTTAAGTTTCACTAAGTCACCCGGTTTGGAAACTCTGTCTTTGAGGAAATTGTGAAGGGATACTAAGTGACACCCAGAGGGTTGTGGTGAGAAAGGAAACGTCTTCTGATTAAAATTGGAGAGAAGCTATCAGAGCAACTGCTTTGTGATGTGTGTATTCATCTCATAGATTTAAATCGTTCTTTGGATTGAGCAGTTTTAAATCGCTGTTTCTGTGATACCTCAGAAAGGAAATTTGGGAACGCTCTCAGTAATATGCTGAAAAAGAAATACCATCCGATAAACGACAGAAGGAAACTGTCTGTGAAACTTCTCTAAGTTGCTCGAATTTCAGTTGCACAGTTAAGCAACTGTTTTCATTGAGCAGTATTCTAACAATGTTTTAGGTTAATCAGCTAAGGGATACTCGGGAGCGATTTGAGATTACCGGTGAAAACGGAAATATCTTTAGAGAGATACTGGAGGAAGATTTCTGAGGAGCGGCCTTGTGACGTGTGCATTCTACTCACAGAGATATGCTTTTCTTCTCTTAAAGGAATGGGAAACCCCATTTGGAGATATTGCGACCAGGGGACCTTTGGCAATATATGAAAGGCTATGGTGAAAAAGGAACTATCCTGAGGGAAAAACTGGAAAGATGCTTTCTGTGAAACTGCTTTGTGATAGATATGTCTATTCGTTTCACATCTATAAAATTTTCTTTCTATTACACAGTTTTGAGACTGCGTCATGGACGAATTCGCGGAGCGACATTCCGCAGGACATTTGACGTACGGTGAAATGGGAGTTATCTTCAGATACAAACTGGAGAAAAGCTGTCTGAGAAAGTGCTTTGAGATGTGTGCATTCTACTCAGGGATTTATACCTCTTTTCTCATAAGGCAGTGTTTGAACACTGTTCCTGTTAAACTGAAAAAGTGCCATTTTGCAGCACATTGAAGACTATGGCGAAATGTGAAATATCCTGAAATAATACCCAGAAAGAAAGATTCCAGGAAACTGCACTCTGACGTGTGCACTCATTTCAGAGAGTTAAACTTTACACTTCGTTGCCCCGTTTGGAGGCTCTGTCTTTGAAGAATCTGTGACGGGATATTAAGTGGTGTCCGGACACTTGTGGTGAGAAAGGAAACACCTTCCGATGAAAATTGGACAGAACCTTTTGGAGTAACTGCTTTGTAAAGTGTGTACGCATCCCATGGAATTAAATCATTCTTTGGATTTAGCAGTTTGAACTCACTGTTTCTTTGGAACCTGAGAAAGGCCATTTGGGGATGCTCCCAAGAATATGCTGAAAAAGAAATACCCTCCATTAAAAAACAAAAGAAACTCCTCTCTGACGTGTGTATTCGTTTCAGAGACTTAAAGTATATACCTCTTTTCTCATAAGGCACTTTTTGAACACTGTTCCTGTAAAACTGAAAAAGGGATATTTTGCAGCGAATTGAAGAATTTGGTGAAAGGTGAAATATCCTGAATTAAAATCAGGAAGGAAGCTCTCTAAGAAACTCCTCTCTGACGTGTTTATTCGTTTCAGAGATTAAAAGCTTACACTACGTTGCCCAGTTTATAAGCTGTCTTTGAGGAATTTGTGAAAGGATATTAAGTGGTTCCCCTGGGCTGGTCATGAAAATGGAAACGTCTTCTGATGAAAAATGCAGAGAATCTTTCAGAGAAACTGCGTTGTGATGTGTGTAAAAATCTCATAGAGGTAAATCATTCTTTGGATTGAGCATTTTGATATCTCTGTTTCTGTGGAACCTCAGCAAGGACATTTGGGAATGCTCTCAAGAATATGTGAAAAAGAAATTCTCTCCAATAAAAAAGAGAAGTGATATTGCTCTAAATCACATGAATTCCACTCGCACTGTTCAGCTTTTGTTTTCATAGAGCAATATTCTAACACTCTTTTAGGTGAGTCAGCTAAGTGATACTTGGGAGCACTTTCAGGCCTACGGTGAAAATGAAAATATCTTCAGACCGATAATGGAGAGAAGATATCTGAGGAGATGCTTTGTGACGTGTGAATTTCACTCATAGAGTTATAGTTTTCTTCTCAGAGAATATTGCGGAATCCCTGTTGGAGAAAACGCTACCAGGGAACATTTGAGAGTATATGGACTGCTATGGTGAAAAAGAAATTATACTCAGAAAAAAAATGGAAGGAAGCTTTCTGAGAATTTGCTATGTGATAGATATGTCTATTCCTCTCACACAGAGAACATTTTCTTTATATTCCCTAGTTTTGATACTGCATCATGGACAGATTCGTGAAGTGCCATTTGAGACATACCTCTTTTCTCACAAGGCAGTTTTTGAACACTGTTCCTGTAAAGGTGAAAAAGAGATATTTTGCCGCATATTGAAGACTATGTCAAAAATTGAAATATCCGGAGAAAAAAACTAGAAAAAAGCATTCAACGAAACTGCTCTCTGACGTGTACATTCTTTCAGAGTGTTAAAGCTTACACTAAGTCGCCCAGTTTGGAAACTCTGTCTTTGAGGAAATTGTGAAGGGATATTAAGTGACACCCGGAGACTTGTGGTGAGAAAGGAAATGACATCCGATGAAAACTGGACAGAACCTTTCGGAGTAACTGCTTTGAAATCTGTGCACGCATCTCACAGAATTAAATCATTCTTTGGATTGAGCAGTTTGAACTCACTGTTTCTGTGGAAACTGAGAAAGGACATTTTGGAACTCTGTTAAGAATATGCTGAAAAAGAAATGCCCTCCGATAAAAAATAGAAGAAAACTTTCTTTGAAACTGCTCTTTTTCATGTGAAGTCCACTCGCACAGTTAAGCTTCTGTTTTCATTGAGCAGTATTCTAACACTGTTTCTGTTTTGTCTGTGAAGTGATATGCTGGAGCTCTCTGAGGCTTTCAGTGAAAAAGGAAACAACTTCAGATACATACCGGAGAGAAGACTTCTGAGGAGCTGCTTTGTGACATGTGCATTCCACTCACAGGGTTATACTTCTTTTCTCCAAGAAGGTTGGAGAATCCTGTTTGGAGAAAAAGCTACAAGGGGACGTTCGAGAATATGTGGACTGCTATGGTGAAAAGGAAATATCATCAGACAAAAACTGGAAAGGCTATTTCTTTGAAACTACGTTGTGGTATATATGTCTACTCACCTCCCATAGAAAAAACTTTTTTTGTATTACGCACTTTTGAAACTGTGTAATGGATGGAAATGTGAAGGCACATTAGGGAGCACATTCAGGTCTGTGGGGAAATAGGAGATATCTTCACATAAAATCTGGAGAGAAGCTTTCTGAGAAACTGCTTTGTGCTGTGCGCATTGCACTCTGGGAATTATACCTCTTTTCTCATAAGACACTTTTTGAACACTGTTCCTGTAAAACTCAGAAAGGGATACTTTGCAGCCAATTGAAGACTTTGACAAAATGTGAAATATCCTGAATGAAAACCTGGAAAGAAGCATTCTGTGAAACTCATCTCTGACGTGTGTATTCATTTTACAGAGTGAAAGCTTACACTACATTGCACAGTTTGGAAGCTGTCTTTAAAAAATTTGTGAAAGGATATTAAGTGTTTCCCCTGGGCTTGTGGTGAGAATGGAAACATCTTCTGATGAATACTGCAGAGAAGCTTTCAGAGCAACTGCTTTCTGATGTGTGTAATCATCTCATAGAGTTAAATCATTCTTTGGATTGAGCATTTTGATATCTGTGTTTCTGTGGAACCTGAACAAGGACATTTGGGAACGCTCTCAAGAATATGTGAAAAAGAAACACCCTCCAATGGAAAAGGAGAAGGAAACACTCTGTGATACTGCTCTAGGTAATGTGAATTCCACTTTCACAATTAAGCTTCTGTTTTCATTGAGCTGTATTCTACCATTGTTTTATGTGAGTCAGCTAAGGGATACTCAAGAGCATTTTGAGGCTTACGGTGAAAAAGAGAATATTTCAGACAGATACTGGAGAGAAGATGTCTGAGGAGCTGCTTTGTGACGTGTGAATTCCACTCTTAGTGTTATAGTTTTCTTCTCATAGAGTATTGTGGAATCCCATTTGGAGGAAACGCTACAGGGGACTTTGAAGAGTATATGTACGGCTGTATTGATAGAGTATATATACTTAGAAAAAACCTGGAAGGAAGCTTTCTGTGAAACGGCTATGTGATAGATGTGTCAATTCATTTCACATAGAAATAATTTTCGTCATATTACGCAGTTTTGACACTGCGTCATGGACAGATTCGCGAAGGGACATTTGGGAGAACATTAAGATGTATGGTGTAAAAGGAGATATTGTCAGACAAAAACTGGAGAGAAGCTTTCTGAGAAACTACTTTGTGGTGTGTGCATTGCGCTGAGGGAGTTATACCTCTTTCATGATAAGACAGTGTTTGAACAAGGTTCTTCTGAAAGTGAAAATGTGATATTTTGCAACACGTTGAAAAATATCATGAAAAGTGAAATATCTTGAAATAAAACCCAGAAAGAAGCATTCCAAGAAAATCCTTTCTAAAGTGTGCGTTCATTTCAGAGAGTTAAAGGTTACACTACATTGTCCAGTTTGGAAGCTCTGTCTTTGAGGAGTCTTTGAGGTGTTATTAACAGGTGCCCCTGGGCTTGTGGTGAGTAAGGAAACGACTTCCGATGCAAACTGCAGAGAAGCATTCAGAGCAGCTGCTTTCTGATGTGTGTATTCATCTTGTAGCATTACATCATTCTTTGGATTGAGCAGTTTGAAATCACTGTTTCCATGGAACCTTAGAAAGAACATTGGGAACGCTCTAAGAATATGCTAAAAAAGAAATATCCTCCAATAAAAGCCAGTAGGAAACATTCTGTGAAACCGCTCTGGGTCATATCAAGTCCACTCGCAGAGTAAAGCTTCCGTTTTCATTTAGCAGTATCCTAACACTGTTTTTTTTTAGTCTGTGAAGTGATATGCTGGAGCGCACTGAGGCTTTCGGTGAAAAGGGAAACATCTTCAGATAGATACCAGAGAGAAGATTTCCGAGGAGGTCTTTTGTGATATGTGCATTCCACTGAAAGGTTTATACTCTTTTTCTCCTAGAAGACTGGGGAATCCTGTTTGGAGAAAAAGCTACAAGAGGACATTCAGGAATATAGGGACTGCTATGGTGAAAAAGGAAATATCCTCAGACATAAACTGGAAAGAAGCTTTCTGTGAAACTGTGTTGTGGTAGATATGCATTTTCCCCTCCCATAGATAAAACTATTTTCTATTACACAGTTTTCAAACTGTGAAAGGGACGGAAACGTGAAGGCACATTAGGGAGACATTCAGGCCTGTGGGGAATTAGGAGATATCTTCACATAAAACCTGCAGAGAAGCTTTCTGAGAAAATTCTTTGTGATGTGTGCATTCAACTCAGGGACTTATACCTCTTTTCTCATTAGGCAATTTTGAACAATGTTTCTGTAAAACTGAAGAAGGGATATTTTGCAGCGAATTGAAGACTTTGGCAAAATGTGAAATATCCTGAAATAAAACCAGGAAAGGAGCGTTCTAAGAAACTCCTCTCTGACGTATGCATTCATTTCAGAGAGATAAAGCTTACACTACGTTGCCCAGTTTGGAAGCTCTGTCTTTAAGAAAATTGTGAAGTGATATTAAGTGGTTCACCTGGGCTTGAGGTGAGAAAGGAAACGTCTTCCGATGAAAACTGCAGAGAAGATTTCAGAGCAACTGCTTTGTGTAGTGTGTAATCATCTCATGGACTTAAATCATTCTTTGGATTGAGCATTTTGATATCTCTGCTTCTGTGGAACCTGAGCAAGGACCTTTGGGAATGCTCTCAAAAATATGTGAAAAAGAAACACCCTCCAATAAAACAGAGGAGGAAACACTCTGTGATACTGCTCTAAATCACGTTAATTCCACTCGCACAGTTAAGCTTCTGTTTTCTTTGAGCAGTATTCTAACACTCTATAGGTGAGTCAACTAAGGGATACTCAGGAGCATTTTGAGGCTTACGGTGAATACAAAAATATCTTCAGACAGATACTGGAGAGAAGATATCTGAGGAGCTACTTCATGATGTGTGAATTCCACTCATAGAATTTTAGTTTTCCTCTCATAGATTATTGCAGAATCCCGTTTTGAAAAAAACGCTACAGGGGACATTCGAGAATATATGGACGGCTATGGTGAAGAAGGAAATATACTCAGAAAAAAACCTGAAAGAAGTTCTCTGTGAAACTGCTATGTGATAGATATGTCTGTTCATCTCACATGGAGATAATTTTCTGCATATTACGCAGTTTTGAACCTGCGTCATGAAGAGATTCGCGAAGGGACATTTGGGAGGACATTCAGGCGTACAGTGTAAAAGGAGATATCCTCGGACAAAAACTGGAGAGAAGCTTTTTGAGAAATGCTTTGTGGTGTGTGCATTCCAATGAGGAAATTGTACCTCTTTCATCATAAAGCAGTGTTTGTACAAGGTTCTTCTGAAAGTGAAAAAGTGATATTTTGCAGCACATTGAAAACTGTCGCAAAAAGTGAAGTATCCTGAAATAAAAACCAGAAAGAAGCGTTCCAAGAAAATTTTCTCCAACGTGTGCATTCATTTCAGAGAGTTTAACTTTACACTACATTGCCCACTTTTGAAAATCTGTCTTTGAGGAATCTTTGAGGTGTTATTAAGAGGCGCCCCTTGGCTTGTGGTGAGTAAGGAAACGACTTCCGATGAAAACTGGAGAGAAGCTTGCGGAGCAACTGCTTTGTGATGTGTGCATTCAACTCTTAAAGTTACATCGTTCTTTGGGTTGAGCAGTTTGAAATCACTGTTTCTGTGGAACCCGAGAAAGAACATTTGGTAACGCTCTTAAGAATATGCTGAAAAAGGAATGTCCTCTGATAGAAACCAGAAGGAAACGTTCTGTGAAACCGCATTGGGTCATATCAAGTCCATTCGCACAGTTAAGCTTCCATTTTCATTGAGCATTATCCTAACATTTTTTTTTTTTTTTCTGTGAGGTGATATGCTGGTGTGCACTGAGGCTTTCGGTGAGAAAAGACATATCTTCAGATAGATACCAGAGAGAAGATTTCCGAGGAGCTCTTTGGTGACTTGTACATTCCACTCACAGGTTTATACGTTTTTTCTCCTAGAAGATTGCGGAATCCGTTTGGAGAAAAAGCTACAAGGGGACATTTGGGAATAGAGGGAATGCTATGGTGAAAAAGGAAATATCATCAGACAAAAACTGGAAAGAAGCTTTATGTGAAACTGGGTGGTGGTAGATATGTCTTTTCACCTCCCATAGATAAAACTTTTTCTATTACGTACTTTTCAAACTGCTTAATGTATGGAAATGCAAAGGGAAGTTAGGGAGACATTCAGGCCTGTGGGGAATTAGGAGATAGCTTCACATAAAAACTTCAGAGGAGCTTTCTGAGAAACTTCCTTGTGATGTGTGCATTCCACTCAGGCACTTATACCTATATTCTCATTAGGCACTTTTTGAACAAGTTTCTGTAAAGCTGAAAAAGGGATATTTCGCAGTGAAGTGAAGACTTTGACAAAATGTGAAATATCCTGAAATAAAACCAGGAAAGGAGTGTCCTATGAAACTCCTCCTGACGTGTGCATTCATTTCAGAGAGACAAAGCTTACACTAAGTTTCCCAGTTTGGAAGTTCAGTCTTTGAGGAATTTGCGAAGGGATATTAGGTGGTTCCCCTAGGCTTGAGGTGAGAAAGGAAACATCTTCCGATGGAACTGCAGTGAATTTTTCAGAGCAACTGCGTTGTGATGTGTGTAATCATCTCATAGAGTTAAATCATTCTTTGGATTGAGCATTTTGATATCTCTGCTTCTGTGGAAACTGAGCAAGGACATTTGGGAATGCTCTCAAAAATATGTGAAAAAGAAACACACTCCAATAAAAAGAGAAGGAAACACTCTGTGATACTGCTCTAAATCACGTGCATTCCACTCGCACAGCTAAGCTTCTGTTTTCATTGAGCAGTATCCTAACACTCTATAGGTGAGTCAGCTAAGCGATACTCGAGAGCGCATTGAGACTTTTGGTGAAAACGAAAATATCTTCAGACAGATACTGGAGAGAAGATATCTGAGGAGCTGCTTTGTGAAGTGTGAATTCCACGCATAGAGTTATAGTTTACTTCTCATAGAGTATTGGGGTATCCCCTTTGGAGAAACGCTACAGGGGACATTCGTGGGTATATGGACGGCTATGGTGAAAAAGGAAATATACTCAGAAAAACCTGGAAAGAAGTTTTCTGTGAAACTGCAATGTGATAGATATTGTCTATTCATCTTACATGGAGAAAATTTTCTGTATATTACGTAGTTTTGAAACTGCATCATGAAGAGATTTGTGAAGGGACATTTGGGAGCACATTCTGGCGTATGGTGTAAAAGGAGATATCATCAGACAAAAACTGGAGAGAAGCTTTCTGAGAAACCGCTTTGTGTAGTGTGCATTCCACTGAGGAAGTTATACCTCTTTCATCATAAGGTAGTTTTTGAACAAGGTTCTTCTGAAAGTGAAAAAGTGATACTTTGCAGCGCATTGAAAACTATCGTGAAAAGTGAAATATCCTGAAATAAAACCCAGAAAGAAGCGTTCCAAGAAAATTCTCTCAAACGTGTGCATTCATTTCAGAGAGTTAAAGTTTACATTACATTGCCCACTTTTGAAAATTTGTCTTTCGGCAATCTTTGAGGTGTTATTAAGAGGCGCCCCTGGACTTGTGGTGAGTTAAGAAACGACTTCCAATGAAAACTGGAGAGAAGCTTTTGGAGCAATGGCTTTGTGATGTGTTTATTCATCTCGTAACATTACATCATTCTTTGGATTGAGTAGTTTGAAATCACTGTTTCTGTGGAACCTGAGAAAGAACATTTGGGAATGCTCCTAAGAATATGTTGAAAAAAATATCCTCCAATAGAAACCAGAAGGAAACATTCTGTGAAACAGATCCAGGTCATATCAAGTCCACTTGCACAGTTAACATTCCGTTTTCATTGAGCAGTATGCTAACTTTGTTTTACGTGGGTCAGGTAAGTGATAATCGGGAGCCCTTTGAGGCTAACGGTGAGCAACGACATTTGGGAACGCTCTCAAGAATATGTGAAAAAGAAACATCTTCCAATAAAAAAGAGAAGGAAACTGTCTCTGATACTGCTCCAGGTCACGTGAATTCCACTTGCACAGTTAAGCTTCTGTTTTCATTGAGCAGTATTCCAACACTCTTTTAGTTGAGTCAGTGAGGGGATACACGGGAGCGCTTTGAGGCTTGCATTGAAAATGAAAATATCTTCAGACAGACACTGTAGAGAAGATATCTGAGGAGCTGTTTTCTGACCTGTGAATTATACTCATAGAATTATACTTTTTTTCATTGAGTATTGTGGAATCCTGTTTGAAGAAAATGTTGCAGGGGACATGCGAGAGTGTATGGATGGCTATGCTGTAAAAGGAAATGTACTCAGAAAAATACTGGAAAGAAGCTTTCTGTGAAACTGCTATGTGATAGATATGTCTATTCATCTCACATAGAGAAAATTTTCTGTATATTACGCAGTTTTGAAACTGCGTCATGGACAGATTTGTGAAGCGATATTTGGGAGCACATTCAATCATACGGCATAAAAGGAGATATTGTCAGATAAAAACTTGAGAGAAGCTTTCTGAGAAACTGCTTTGTGGTGTGTGCAATCCACTGAGGGGGTTATACCTCTTTCATCAAAAGGCAGTGTTTGAACAAGGTTCTTCTGGAAGTGAAAAAGTCATACATTGCAATGCGTTGAAAACTATTGCGAAAAGTGAAATATCCTGAAATGACACCCAAAAAGAAGCGTTTAAATAAAATACTCTCTAATGTGTGCATTCATTTCACAGAGTTAAAGCTTAGACTACATGACCCAGTTTGGAGGCTCTGTCTTTGAGGAATCTTTGAGGTGTTATTAAGAGGCGCCCCTGGGATTGTGGTGAGTAAGGAAACGATTTCTGATGAAAACTGTAGAGAAGTTTTTGGAGAAGCTGCTTTGTGATGTGTGATTCAACTCGTAGCGTTACATCATTTTTTTGGATTGAGCAGTTTTGAAATTCAATGTTTCTGTGGAAACTGAGAAAGAACATTTGGGAATGCTCCTAAGAATATGGTGAAGAAGGAATATCCTCCTAGAAAAATCAGAAGGAAACATTCTGTGAATCTGCTCCAGGTCGTATCAAGTCCACTCGCACAGTTAAGCTCCCGTTTATATTGAGCAGTATACTAACATTGCTTTCCGTGTGTCAGCTAAGGGATAATCGGGAGCACTTGAGGCTTGAAGTGAAAACGGAAATATCTTCAGATAGATACTCGAGAGGAGATTGATGAAGAAATGTTTGTAATGTATGCATTTCCCTCACAGATTTAAACTTCTCTTCTCATAGGGGTTTATGGAATCCCATTGGGAGAAATAGCTCCCGGGGACATTCAGGAGAATATTTACTGCTGTGGTGGAAAAGGAAATATCGTCAGACAAAAACTGGAAAGAAATTTTCTGTGAAACTGCTTTGTGACTGATATGTCTATGAATCTCACACAGATGAAACTGTCTTTCTATAACACAGTTTTGAAACTCCATCATGGACGTATTCCTGAAGGGACTTTCGGGAGCACATACAGGCTGGTGGGGAAGTAGGAGATATATTCAGATAGCAATTGGAGAGAAAGTTTCTGAGAAACTCCTTTGTGATGTCTGCATTCCACTCAGGAAGTTATACCTCTTTTCTCACAAGGCAGTATATGAACACTGTTCCTGTCAAAGTGAAAACAGATATTTTGCAGTGTATTGTAGACTATGGCGAAAATTGAAATATCCGAAAATAAAACCCAGAAAAAAGCATTCCAAGAAACTGCTCTCTGACGAGTACATTCATTTCAGAGTGACAAAGCTTGTGCCAAGTCACCCAGCTTGGAAAATCTGTCTTTGAGGAAATTGTGATGGGATATTAAGTGACACCCAGAGGCTTGTGGTCAGAAAGGAAACG
>NW_022292755.1:645484-669707 GCF_002776525.5 Piliocolobus tephrosceles | reverse complement strand
GTTTCAGCTTTCTACTTATGGCTAGCCAATTTTCCCAGCACCATTTACTAAATAGGGAATCCTTTCCCCATTTCTTGTTTTTCTCAGGTTTGTCAAAGATCAGATGGTTGTAGATGTGTGGCATTATTTCTGAAGGCTCCGTTCTGTTCCATTGGTCTATATCTCTGTTTTGGTACCAGTACCATGCTGTTTTGGTTACTGTAGCCTTGTAGTATAGTTTGAAGTCAGGTAGCATGACGCCTCCGGCTTTGTCCTTTTGACTTAGGATTGTCTTGGCAATACGGGCTCTTTTTTGGTTCCATATGAACTTTAAAGCAGTTTTTTCCAATTCGGTGAAGAAACTCATTGGTAGCTTGATGGGGATGGCATTGAATCTATAAATAACCTTGGGCAGTATAGCCATTTTCACTATATTGATTCTGCCTATCCATGAGCATGGGATATTAAGTGACACCCAGAGGCTTGTGGTCAGAAAGGAAACGTCTTCCCATGAAAACTGGAGAGAAACATTTGGAGCAACTGCTGAGTGATGGGTGTATTCACTTCATAGAGTTAAATCATTCTTTGGATTGAGAAGTTTTGAATTGTTCTTTCTGTGATACCTGAGAAAGGACATTTGAGAGCTCTCTTAATAATATGGTGAAAAAGTAATACCAACTGATAAGCGCCACAAGGAAACTGTCTGTGAAACTTAACTAGGTCGCTTCAATTCCACTCGCACAGTAAGCTTCTGATTTCATTGAGCAGTATTCTAACAATGTTTTAGTTTAATCAGCTCAGGCATACTCAGGAGTGACTTGAGGCTTCCGGTGAAAACGGAAATATTTTTAGATAGATACTGGAGGAAGATTTCCAAGTAGCTGCCTTGTGACATGTGCATTCTACTCAAAGAGATATACTTTTCTTCTCATAGAGGAATGGGAAATCCTGTTTGGAGAAAAAGTGACCAGGGGACATTCGGGGTTATATGAAAGGCTATGGTGTAAAAGGAACTATCCTCAGACAAATACTGGAAAGAAGCTTTCTGTGAAATAGCTTTGTGATAGATATGTCTATTCATTTCACATGGATAAAACTTTATATTATGCAGTTTTGAAAGTGTGCCATGGACGATTCCTGAAGGGACGTTCGGCAGGACATTCAGGCATACGGTTAAATGGGAGTTAACTTCAGATAGAAACTGGAGAGAAGCTGTCTCAGAAAGTGCTCTGAGATGTGTGCATTCCACTCAGGGATTTATACCTCTTTTCTCATAAGGCACTGTTAGAACACTGTTACTGTAAAACTGAAAAAGTGACATTTTGCAGCCCATTGAAGACTACGGCAAAAAGTGAAATATCCTGAAATAAAACCCAGAAAGAAGTATTACAAAAAACTGCACTCTGACGTGTGCATTCCTTTCAGATAGATAAAGTTTACACTACGTTGCCCCGTATGGAAACTCTGTCTTGGAAGAATATGTGAAGGGATATTAATTGTCACCTGGATTCTTGTGGTGAGAAATGAAACACCTTCCAATGAAAACTGGACAGAATCTTTTGGAGTAACTGCTTTGTAATGTGTGTATGCATTTCAAAGAATTAAATCATTCTTTGGATTGAGCAGTTTGAACTCGCTATTTCTATGGAACCCCAGAAAGGACATTTGGGTACGCTCTTAACAATATGCTGAAACAGAAATATCCTCTGATAAAAAACAGAAGAGAACTTTCTGTGAAACTGCTCTTTGTCACGTGAAGTCCCCTCGCACATTTCAGCTTCGGTTTTCATTGGGCAGTATTCTAACACTGTTTTTGTTTACCCTTTGAAGTGATATTTCGGGACACTCTGAGGCTTTTGGTGTAAAAGGAAACATCTTCAGTTACATAGCGGAGAGAAGATTTCCGAGGAGCTGCTTTGTGACATGTGCATTCCACTCACAGGGTTATAATTCTTTTCTCCTAGAAGATTGGGGAAACCGGCTTGGATATTTTACAACAAATTGAAGAATTTGGCGAAATGTGAAATATCCTGAATTGAAACCAGGAAGGAAGCCTTCTAAGAAACTACTCTCCAACGTGTGCATTCGTTTCAGATAATTAAAGCTTACACTACGTTGCCCAGTTTGGAAGCTCCGTCTTTGAGGAATTTGTCAAGGGATAGTAAGTGCTTCCCCTGAGCTTGTGGCAACAAAGGAAACATCTTCCGATGAAAAGTGCAGAGAAGTTTTCAGAGCAACTGTTTTGTCATGTGCCTAATCATCTCATAGATTTAAATCATTGTTTGGATTGAGCAGTTTGATATCTCTGTTTCTGTGAAACTTCAGCAAGGACATTTGGGAATGCTCTCAAGAATATGTGAGAAAGAAACACCCTCCAATAAAAAAGAGAAGGAAACACTCTGTGATACTGCTCCAGGCTACGTGAATTCCACTCGCACAGTTAAGCTTCTGTTTTCATTGAGCAGTATTCTAACACTCTTTTAGGTGAGTCAGCGAAGGGATACACCGGAGTGTTTTGAGGCTTACAGTGAAAACGAAAATATCTTCAGGCAGATACTGAAGAGAAGATATCTTAGGAGCTGCATTATGACCTGTGAATTCTATTCATAGAGTTATAGTTTTCTTCTCATTGAGTGTTGTGGAATCCCGTTTGGAGAAAATGCTGCAGGGGACATTCGAGAGTATATGGATGGCTATAGTGAAAGAGGAAATATACTAAGGAATATACTGGAAAGATTCTTTCTGTGAAACTGCTATGTGATAGATATGTCTATTGATCTCACATAGAGAAAATTTTCTTTGTATTATGCAGTTTTGAAACTGCGTCATGGACAGATTCACGAAGGGACATTTTGGAGCACATTCAGCCATATGGTGTAAAAGGAGATATCATCAGACAAAAAGTGGAGAGAGGATTTCTGACAAACTGCTTTGTGATGTGTGCATTCCACTGAGGGAGTTATACCTCTTTCATCATAAGGCAGTGTTTGAACACGGTTCTTCTGAAAAAGAAAAAGTGATATTTTCCAAGGCGTTGAAAACTATCACGAAAAGTGAAATATCCTGAATTAAAACCCAGAAAGAAACGTTCAAAGACAATGCTCTCTAAGGTGTGCATTCATTTCAGAGTGCTAAAGCTTACACTACAGTGCCCAGTTTGGAAGCTGTCTTTGAGGAATCTTTGAGGTGTTATTAAGAGGCACCCCTGGGCTTGTGGTTAGTAAGGAAATGACTTCTGATGAAAACTGGAAAGAAGCTTTTGGAGCAGCTGCTTTGTGATGTGTGTATACATCTCATAGCATTGCATCATTCTTTGGATTGAGCAGTTTGAAATCAATGTTTCTGTGGAACCTGAGAAAGAACATTTGGGAACGCCCTTAAGAATATGCTGAAAAAAAATATCCTCCGATAAAAACCAGAAGGCAACATTCTGCAAAACCGCTCCAGGTCATATCAAGTCCACTCGCACAGTTAAGCTTCCGTTTTCATTGAGCAGTATCCTAACACTGTTTTATGTGAGTCAGCTAAGGGATAATTGGGAGCACTTAGAGGCTAACGGTGAAAATGAAAATATCTTCAGATATATACTCCAGAGGAGATTGATGTAGAAATGCTTTGTGACTATGCATTTCAGACACAGAGTTGCACTTTTCTTCTCACAGGGGTTTATGGAATCCCATTGAGAGAAATAGCTACCGGGTACATTCTGGAGTATATTTACTGCTATGCTGGAAAAGGAAATATCCTCAGACAAAAACTGGAAAGAAACTTTCTGTGAAACTGCTTTGTGACAGATATATCTATTCAGCTCACATAGATGAAACTGTCTTTCTATTATGCAGTTTTGAAACTGCATCATGGACGGATTCGTGAAGGGACATTGGAGAGCACATGCAGGCTGGTGTGGAAATAGGAGTTGTCTTCAGAAAACAATTGAAGGGAAACTTTCTGAGAAACTGCTTTATGATGTCTGCATTCCACTGAGGGAGTTATACCTCTTTTCTTGCAAGGCAGTGTTTGAACACTGTTCCTGTAAAAGTGAAAAAGAGATATTTTGCAGCGTATTGTAGGCAATGGCGAAAATTGAAATATCCGGACATAAAACCGAGAAAAAAGCATTCCAAGAAACTGCTCTCTCATGTGTACATTCATTTCAGAGTGTTAAAGCTGACACTAAGTCAACCAGTTTGGAAATTCTGTCTTTGTAGAAATTGTGAAGGGATATTAAGTGACACCTGGAGGCTTGTGGTGAGAAAGGAAACGTCTTCCAATGAAAACTGGAGAGAAACTTTCGGAGCAACTGCTTTGTGATGTGTGTATTCATTTCCTAGAGTTAAATCATTCTTTGGATTGATCAGTTTTGCATCGCTGTTTCTGTGATACCTGAGAAAGGACATTTGGGAACACACTTAATAATATGCTGAAAAAGAACACCATCAGATAAACGCCAGAAGGAAACGGCCTGTGAAACTTCTCTAGGTAGCTTGAATTCCACTTGCACATTTAAGCTTCTTTTTTCATTGAGCAGTACTCTAACAATATTTTAGGTGAACCAGCTAAGGGATACTCAGGAGCGATTTGAGGCTTCTGGTGAAAACGGAAAAAATTTTAGATAGATACTAGAGGAAGATTTCCGAGGAGTGGCCTTGTGACGTGTGCATTCCACTCACAGAGATATACTTTCCTTCACATAGAGGAATGGGAAATCCCATTTGGAGAAAAAGAGACCAGTGGACATTCATGAGGTTATGAAAGGCTATGGCGAAAAAGGAACTATCCTCAGACAAAAAGTGAAAGGATGATTTCTGTGAAACTGCCTTGTGATAGATATGTCTGTTCATTTCACATGGATAAAACTTCCTTTCTATTACACAGTTTTGAAACTGCATCATGGACGGATTCGCGAAGTCATGTTCGGCAAGACATTCAGGCGTAAGGTGAAAAGGGAGTTATCTTCAGGTAAAAACTGGAGAGAAGCTGTCTGAGAAAGTGCTTTCAGATGTGTGCATTCCACTCAGGGATATCTACCTCTTTTCTCATAAGGCAATGTTTGAACACTGTTCCTGTAAAACTGAAAAAGTGATATTTTGCAGTGCATTGAAGACTATGGCGAAAAGTGAAATATCTTGAAATACAACCCATAAAGAAGGATTCCAGGAAACTGCACTCTGACGTGTGCATTCATTTCAGACAGTTAAAGTTTACACTACGTTGCCCCGTTGGAAACTCTGTCTTTGAAGAATCTGTGAAGGGATTTTAAGTGGCACCCGGAGGCTTGTGGTGAGAAAGGAAACTCCTTCCATTAAAAACTGGACAGAATCTTTCAGAGTAACTGCTTTGTAATGTGTGTACGCATCTCAACAAATTAAATCATTCTTTGGATTGAGCAGTTTGAAGTCACTGATTCTGTGGAACCTGAGAAAGGACATTTGGGAACACTTGTAAGAATATGTTGAAAAAGGAAAACCTTCCAATAATAAAGAGAAGTAAACTTCCTGTGAAACTGCTCTTTGTCCCGTGAAGTCCCCTTAAGATTCGGTTTTCATTGAGCAGTATTCTAATACTGTTTTTCTTTAGTCTGTGAAGTGATATGCTGGAATGCTCTGAGGCTTTTGGTGAGAAAGGAAACATCTTCAGATACATACAAGAGAGAAGATTTCCGACGAGCTGCTTTGTGACATATGCATTCCACTGACCGGGTTATACTTTTTTTCTCCTAGAAGGTTGGAAAATCCCATTTGAAGAAAAAGCTACAAGGGGACATTCGGGAATACAAGGACGGCTATGGTGAAAAAGGAAATATCGTCAGACAAAAAGTGGAAAGAAGGTTTCTGTGAAACTGCGTGGTGGTAGAAGTGTCTATTCACCTCACATAGATAAAACCTTCTTCTATTATGTCATTTTGAAACCACGAAATGGATGGAAAGGCAAAGGGACATTAGGGAGCACATTCAGGCCTGCGTGGAAATAGGAGATATCTTCACATAATAACTGGAGAGAAGCTTTCTGAGAAACTGCTTTGTGATGTGTGCATTCCACTCAGGGAATTGTACCTCTTTTCTCATAAGGCACTTTTTGAACACTGTTCCTGTAAAACTGAAAAGGGATATTTTGCAGCCAAGTGAGGACTTAGGCAAAATGTGAAATATCCGGAATTAAAAAAAAAAAAAGAAGTGATCTAAAAAATTCCCTTGTGATGTGTGCATTGATTTCAGAGAGTTAAAACTTACACTACTTTCCCCACTTTGGAAGCTCTGTCTTTGAGGAATTTGTGAGGGGATATTAAGTGGTTCCCCTGGGCTTGTGGTGAGAAAGGAAAGAACTTCCGATGAAAACTGCAGTGAAGCTTTTAGAGCAACTGCTTTGTGATGTGTGTAATCATCTCATAGAGTTAAATCACTCTTTGGATTGTACAGTTTGGTGTCTCTGTTTCTGTGGAATCTCAGCAAGGACATTTGGAATGCTCTCAAGAATATGTGAAAAAGAAATACCCTCCAGTAAAAAGAGAAGTGATACTGCTCTAGGTCACGTGAATTCCACTCGCACAGTTAAGCTTCTGTTTTCATAGAGCAGTATTCTAACACTCTTTTTGGTGAGTCAGCTAAGGGATACTCGGGAGCACTTTGAGGCTTACGGTGAAAACGAAAATATCCTCAGACAGAAACTGGAGAGAAGATATCTGAGGAGATGCTTTGTGACGTGTAAATTGCAGTCATAAAGTTATAGTTTTCTTCTCATAGAGTATTGCGGAATCCTGGTGGGAGGAAATGCTTCCAGGGAATATTCGAGAGTACACCAATGGCAATGGTGAAAAAGGAAATATACTGAGAAAAAAACTGGAAAGAAGCTTTCTGTGAAACACCTATATAAAAGATATGTCTATTCTTCTCACATAGTGAACATTTTCTTTATATTACGCAGTTTGAAACTGCATCATGGACAGATTTGGGAAGGGACATTGAGGACATACTTCTTTTCTCACAAGGCAGTGTTTGAACACTATTTCTGTAATAGTGAAAAAGAGATATTTTGCAGTGTATTGAAGACTATGTTGAAAATGGAAATATCCCGAGATAAATCTCAGCAAAAAGTGTTACAAGAAACTGCTCTCTGACGTGTACATTTATTTCAGAGTGTTAAAGCTTACACTAAGTCACCTAGTTTGGAAACTCTGTCTTTGAGGAAATTGTGAAGGGATATTAGTGACACACGGAGGCTTGTCGTAAGAAAGGAAACACCTTCCAATGAAAACTGTTCAGTATCTTTCAGAGTAACTGCTTTGTAATGTGTGCACGCATCTGATAGAATTAAATCAATTTTTGGATTGAGCAGTTTGAACTCACTGTTTCTGAGGAACCTGAGAAAGGACATTTGGGAACACTCTTAAGAATATGCTGAAAAAGAAACACCCTTCGATAAAAAAACAGAAGAAAACTTTCTGTGAAACTGCTCTTAGTCACGTGAAGTCCACTTCCACAGTTAAGCCTCGGTTTTCATTGAGCGGTATTCTAACACTCTTTTAGATGAGTCAGCTAAGGGATACTCGGGAGCACACTGAGGCTTTCGTTGAAAAAGGAAACATCCTCAGATACATACCGGAGAGAAGATTTCGGAGCAGCTGCTTTGTGACATGTGCATTCCACTCACAGGGTTATACTTCTTTTCTCCTGGCAGATTGGGGAATCCAGTTTGGAGAAAAAGCTACAAGGGACATTCAAGAGTACATGGATGGCTATGGTGAAAAACATATATAATCAGAAAAAAACTGGAAAGAAGTTTTCTGTGAAACTGTTATGTGATAGATATGTCTATTCATCTCACATAGAGAAAATTTTCTGTATATGACGCAGTTTTGAAACTGTATCATGAAGAGATTCATGAAGGGACATTTGGGAGCACATTCAGGCATACGGTGTAAAAGGAGATATCGTCAGACAAAAACTGGGGAGAAGATTTCTGAGAAACCACTTTGTGGTGTGTGCATTCCACTGAGGGAGTTATACCTCTTTCATCATAAGGCAGTGTTTGAGCAAGGTTCTTCTGAAAGTGAAAAAGTGATACTTTGCAGCGCATTGAAAATTATAGCGAAAAGTGAAGTATCCTGAATTAAAACACAGAAAGAAGCGTTCCAAGAAAATTCTCTCCAACGGGATATTAAGTGACACCCGGAGGATTGTGGTGAGAAAGGAAACGTCTTCCGCTGAAAACTGGAGAGAAACTCTTGGAGCAACTGCTTCCTGATGTGTGTATTCATCTCACAGAGTGAAATCGTTGTTTGGATTGAGCAGTTTTAAATCGCTGTTGCTGTGCACATTTGGGAACGCTCTTAATAATATGCTGAAAAAGAAATACCATCCTATAAATGTCAGAGGGAAACTCTGTGAAACTTCTCTAGGTCGCTTGAATTCCACTCGCACAGTTAAGCTTCTGTTTCCATTGAACAGTATTCTAACAATGTTTTAGGTTAATCAGCTAGGGCATACTCGGGAGCGATTTGAGGTTCCGATGAAAACGGAAATATCTTTAGATAGACACTGGAGGAAGATTTCCGAGGTGTGGCCTTGTGACTTCTGCATTCTACTCACACAGATATACTTTTCTTCTCATAGAGGAATGGGAAATCCCGTTTGGAGAAAAAGTGATCGGGGACATTCGGGTGTATATGAAAGGCTATGGTGAAAAAGGAACTATCTTCAAACAAGAACTGGAAAAAAGCTTTCTGTGAAACTGCTTTGTGATAGATATGTCTATTTATTTCACATGGATAAAACTTTCTTTCTATTCTATTATGCAGTTTTCAAATTATGCCGTGGATGGATTTGTGAAAGGACGTTCTGCAGGACATTCAGGTGTACGGGGAAAACGAAGTTATCTTCAGATACAAACTGGAGAGTAGCTCTCTGAGAAAGTGCTTTGAGATGTGTGCATTCCACTCAGGGATTTATTCCTCTTTTCTCATAAGGCAGTGTTTGAACACTGTTCCTGTAAAACTCAAAAAGTGACATTTTGCTGTGCATTGAAGACTATGGTGAAAAGTGAAATATCCTGAAATAAAACCCAGAAAGAAGGATTCCAAGAAACTGTGCTCTGCTGTGTGCATTCATTTCAGAGAGTTAAGGTTTACACTACCTTGTCCCGTTGGGAAACTCTGTCTTTGCAGAATCTGTGAAGTGATATTTCATGGTGCCTGGAGGCTTGTGATGAGAAAGGAAACGACTTGCGATGAGAACTGGACAGAATCTTTTGGAGTAACTGCTTTGTTATGTGTGTACGCATCTCATAGAATTAAATCATTCTTTGGATTGAGCAGTTTGAACTCAATATTTCTGTGGAACATGAGGAAGGACATTTGGGATCGCTCTCAAGAATATGTGAAAAAGTAATAGCCTCTAATAAAAAAGAGAAGGAAACACTCTGTGATATTGCTCTAGGTCACGTGAATTCCACTCGCACAGTTAAGCTTCAGTTTTCATTGAGCAATATTCTAACACTCTTTTAGGAGAGTCAGCTAAGAGATACCCAGGAGTGCTTTGAGGCTTATGGTGAAAAGGAAAATATCTTCAGACAGATACTGGAGAGAAGATAGAGGAGTTGCTTGGTAACGTGTGAATTCCATTCATAGAGTTATACTTTTCTTCTCATAGAGTATTGCACAATCCCATTTGGAGAAAATGCTACCATGGGACATTTGAGAGTATGAGGACAGCTATGGTGAAAAAGGAAATATACTCTGAAGAAAACTGGAAAGAAGCTTTCTGTGAAACTGCTATGTGATAGATATATTGATTCATATCACATAGGGAAAATTTTCTTTATATGATGCAGTTTCAAAACTGTGTCAAGGACAGATTCGTCAAGGGAAATTTGGGAGCACATTCTGGCATACAGTGTAAAAGGAGATATCCTCAGACAAACTCTTGAGAGAAGCTTTCTGAGAAAATGCTTTGTGGTGTGTGCATTCCACTGAGGGAGTTATACCTCTTTCATTATAAGGCAGTGTTTCAACAAGGTTCTTCTGAAAGTGAAAAAGTGATATTTTGCAATGCATTGAAAACTATTGCGAAAAGTTAAATATCCTGAAATAAAACACAGAAAGAAGCGTTCCAAGAAAATGCTCTCTAAGCATGCCTTCATTTCAGAGAGGTAAAGTTTACACTACATTACCCAGCTTGGAAACTCTGTCTTTGAGGAATCTTTGAGGTGTTATTAAGAGGCACCCTTCGGCTTGTGGTGAGTAAGGAAATGACTTCCGATGAAAACTGGAGGGAAGTTTGTGGAGCAACTGCTTTGTGATGTGTGTATTCATCTCATAGAGTTACATAATTCTTTGCGTTGAGGAGTTTGAAATCACTGTTTCTGTGAATCCTGAGAAAGAACATTTGGCAACACTCTTAAGAATATGCTTCAAAAGAAATCTTCTCCAATAGAAACCAGAAGGAAACATTCTGTGAATCTGCTCCAGGTCATATCAAGTCCACTCACACAGTTAAGCTTCTGTAATCATTGAGCAGTATCCTAACACTGTTTTACGTGAGTCACCTAAGGGTTAATCGGGAGTGCTTTGAGGCTAATGGTGAAAACGGAAATATCTTCAGATAGATACTCAAGAGGAGATTGATGAAGAAATTCTTTGTGACGTATGCATTACCCACACAGAGTAAAACTTTTCTTATCATAGGGGTTTATGGAATCCCGTTGGGAGAAATAGCTACCGAGGACATTCAGGAGTATATTTACTGCTATGGTGGAAAAGGAAATATCTTCAGACAAAAACTGGAAAGAAACTTTCTGTGAAACTGCTTTGTGACAGATATGACTACCCATCTCACATAGATGAAACTGTCTTTCTATTACGCAGTTTTGAAACTGCATCATGGACAGATTCGTGAAGGGACATTCGGGAGCACATACAGGCTGGTTGGGAAATGGAAATATCTTCACATAACAATTGGAGAGAAACTTTCTGAGAAACTGCTTTGTGATGCCTGCATTCCACTCAGGGAGTTATACCTCTTTTCTCACAAGGCAGTGTTTGAACACTGTTCCTGTCAAAGTGAAAAAGAGATACTTTGCAGCATACTGAAGACTATGGCGAAAATTGAAATATCTGGAAATAAAACCCAGAAAAAAAGTGTTCCAAGAAACTGCTTTCTGACGTGTGAATTAATTTCAGCGTGTTAAAACTTATGCTAAGTCGCCTAGCTTGGAAAATCTGTCTTTGAGGAAATTGTGAAGGGATATTAAGTGACACCCAGAGGCTTGTGTTGAGAAAGGAAATGTCTTCCGTTGGAAACAGGAGAGAAACCTTCGGAGCAACTGCTTAGTGATGGGTGCATTCATCTCATAGAGTTAAATCGTGCTTTGGATTGAGCAGCTTGAAATCCCTGTTTCTGTGATACCTGAGAAAGAATATTTGGGAAAGCTCTTAATAATATGCTGAAAAAGAAATGCCATCCAATAAATGCCAGAAGGAAACTGTCTGTGAAACATCTCTAGGTCGCTTGAATTCGACTTGCACACTTAAGCTACTGTTTTCATTGAGCAGTATTCTAACAATGTTTTAGGTTAATCAGCTAAGGGATACTCAGGAGTGATATGAGGCTTCCAGTGAAAATGGAAATATCTTTAGATAGATACTGAAGGAAGATTTCCGAGGAGTGGCCTTGTGACGTGTGCATTCAACTCACAGAGATATACTTTCCTTCTCATAGTGTAATGGGTAATCCCGTTTGGAGAAAAAGAGACCATGGGACATTCCAGAGTATATGAAAGGCTATGGTGAAAAAGGAACTATCCTCAGACAAAAACTAGAAAGAAGCTTTCTGTGAAACTGCTTTGTGAAAGATATGTCTATTCATTTCACGTGGATAAAACTTTCTTGCTATTACACAGTTTTGAAAGTTTGTCATGGACGAATTCATGAAGGGACGTTCGACAGGACATTCAGGCCTCCGGTGAACAGGGAGTTATCTTCAGATAGAAACTGGAGAGAAGTTGTCTGAGAAAGTACTTTGAGATGTATGCATTCCACTCAGGGTTTTATACCATTTTTCTCATAATGCAGTGTTTGAACACTGTTCCCGTAAAACAGAAACTGTGATATTTTGCGCACATTGAAGAGTACGGTGAAAAGTGTAATATCTTGAAATAAAGCCCAGAAAGAGGTATTACACGAAACTGCGCTCTGACGTGTGTATTAATTTCAGAGAGTTAAAGTATACAGTATATTGTCCTGCTTGGTAGCTCTGCCTTTGAGGAATCTGTGAAGGGATATTAAGTGGTTCCCCTGGGGTTGTGGTGAGAAAGGAAACTGCAGTGAAGTTTTCAGAGCAACTGCTTTGTGATGTGTGTAATCATCTCATAAAATTAAATCATTCTTTAGATTGAGCAGTGTGATATCTCTGTTTCTGTGGAACCTGAGCAGAGACATATGGGAACGCTCTCAGGAATGTGTAGAAAAGAAACACATTCCAATAAAAAAGAGAAGGAAACACTCTGTAATACTGCTCTAGGTCATGTGAATACAACTATCACAGTTAAGCTTCTGTTTTCACTGAGCAGTATTCTAACACTTTTTTCGGTGAGTCAGCTAAGGGATACTCGGGAGCACTTTCAGACTTACAGTGAAAACGAAAATATCTTCAGACAGACACTGCAGAGAAGATATCTTAGGAGCTGACTTGTGACCTGTGAATTCTCCTCATACAGTTATAGTTTTCTTCTCATTGAGTATTGTGGAATCCCCTTTGGAGAAAATACTGCAGGGAACATTCGAGAGTTTATGGATGGCTATGGTGTAAAAGAAAATATACTCAGAAAAAAACTGGAAAGAAGCTTTGTGTGAAACTGTTATGTGATAGATATGTGATAGATAATTTTCTCATATAGAGAAAATTTTCTGTATATTACGCTGTTTTGAGATTGCCTCATGGACAGATTCACGAAGGGATATTTGAGAGCACATTCATGCGTACGGTGTAAAAGGAGATATCGTCAGATAAAAACTGGAGAGAAGCTTTCTGAGAAACTGCTTAGTGGTGTGTGCATTCCACTGAAGGAATTATACCTCTTTCATCATAAGGCAGTGTATGAAGAAGGTTATTATGAAAATGAAAAAGTGATACCTTTTAACGTGGTGAAAATTATTGCGAAAAGTGAAATACCCTGAAATGACACCCAGAAAGAAGCATTCCAATGAAATGCTCTCTAACGTGTGCATTCATTTCACAGAATTAAAGGTTACACTACATTGTCCAGTTTCGAAGCTCTGTTTTTGAGGAATCTTTGCGGTGTTATTAAGAGGCACCACTGGGCTTGTGGTGAGTAAGGAAACGATTTCTGTTGAAAACTGGAGAGAAGCTTTCGGAGCAGCTGTTTGTGATGTGTGTATCCATCTCGTAGCGTTACATCATATTTTGGATTGAGCAGTTTTGAAATCAATGTTTCTGTGGAAACTGAGAAAGAAAATTTGGGAACGCTCCTAGGAATATGCTGAAAAAGGAATATCCTCCTATAAAAATCAGAAGGAAACATTCTGTGAATCCACTCCAAGTCGTGTCAAGTCCACTTGCACAGTTAAGCTCCGGTTTTCATTGAGCAGTATACTAACACTATTTTATGTGTGTCAGCTAAGGGATAATCGGGAGCGCTTTCAGGCTAGCAGTGAAAACGGTAATATCTTCAGATAGATACTCAAGAGGAGATTGATGAAGAAATGTTTGTGAAGTATGCATTTCCCTCACAGAGTTAAAATTCTCTTCTCATAGGGGTTTATGGAATCCCATTGGGAGAAAGAGCTCCCAGGGACATTCAGGAGTATATTTACTGCTATGGTGGAAAAGGAAATATCCTCAGAGAAAAACTGGAAAAAACTTTCTGTGAAACAGCTTTGTGACTGATATGTCTATTCATCTCACGTAGATGAAAGTCTCTTTCTATTACGCAGTTTTGAAACTGCATTGTTGATGGATTCACGAAGGGATATTTGGGAGCACACACAGGCTGGTGGGGAAATAAGAGATATCTTCAGATAACAATTGGAGAGAAACGTTCTGAGAAACTGCCTTTTGATGTCTGCATTCCACTCTGGGAGTTATACCTCTTTTCTCTGAAGGCTGTGTTTGAACACTGTTCCTGTAAGGGTGAAGAAAAGATACTTTGCAGCATAATGAGGACTATGTTGAAAATTGAAATATTCGGAAATAAAACCCAGAAAAGTGCATTCGAAGAAACTGGTCTCTGACGTGTACATTCATTTCAGAGTGTTAAAGATGACACTAAGTCGCGCAGTTTGGAAACTCTGTCTTTGAGAAAATTGTGAGGGGATATTAAGTGACACCCCGGGGCTTATGGTGAGGAAGGAAACATCTCCGATGAAAACAGGAGAGAAACTTTCTGAGCAACTACTTTGTGGTGTGTGTATTCATCTCATAGAGTGAAATCGTTCTTTGGATTGAACAGTTTTAAATCGCTGTTTCTGTGATACCTGAGAAAGGACATTTGGGAACACTCTTAATTATACGCTGAAAAAGAAACACCATCTGATAAACGCCAGAAGGAGGCTGGGAGAGGGTGCCCGCTATTGATGAGGCTTTAGTAGGTAAAAAAAGCTGCTTAGAAGCTCGAACTGGGTGGAGCTCACAGCAGCTCTAGGAAACCTACTTGTCTCTGTAGACTCCACCTCTGTGAACAGGGCACAGCTATACAACAATAACAAAAATGCAGCAGAAGCCTCTGCAGATGCAAACGACTCTGTCTGACAGCTTTGAAGAGAGCAGTGGATCTCCCCACATGGAAGTTGATATCTGAGAAGGGACAGACTGCCTGCTCAAGTGGGTTCCTGACCCCTGAGTAGCCTAACTGGGAGACATCCCCCACTAAGGGCAATCTGACACCCCACACCTCACAGTGTGGAGTACACCCCTGAGAGGAAGATTCCAAAGTAAGAGTCAGACAGGTACACTCGCTGTTCAGCAATATTCTATCTTCTGCAATTCTGCTGCTGATACCCAGGCAAACAGGGTCTGGAGTGGACCTCAAGCAATCTCCAACAGACCGGCAGCTGAGGGTCCTGACTGTTAGAAGGAAAACTATCAAACAGGAAGGACACCTATACCAAAACCCCATCAGTACGTCACCATCACCAAAGACCAGAGGGAGATAAAACCACAAAGATGGGGGAAAAGCAGGGCAGAAAAGCTGGAAATTCAAAAAATAAGAGCACATCTCCCCCTGCAAAGGAGCGCAGCTCATCGCCAATGACAGATTGAAGCTGGTCAGAGACTGACTTTGACGAGATGAGAGAAGAAGGCTTCAGTCCATCAAACTTCTCACAGCTAATGGAATTACGTACCCAGCGCAAAGAAACTGAAAATCTTGAAAAAAGAATGGAAGAATTGACAGCTAGAATAATTAATGCAGAGAAGGTCATAAACGAATTGACCGAGATGAAAACCATGACACAAGAAATACGTGACAGATGCACAAGCTTCAGTAACCGACTTGATCAATTGGAAGAAAGAGTATCAGCAATTGAGAATCACATGAATGAAACGAAGCGAGAAGAGAAACCAAAAGAAAAAAGAAGAAAAAGTAATGAACAAAGCCTGCAAGAAGTATGGGATTATGTAAAAAGACCAAATCTACGTCTGACTGGGATTCCTGCACGTGAGGGGGAAAATGGAACCAAGTTGGGAGACACACATCAGGATATCATACAGGAGAACTTCCCCAACCTAATAGGGCAGGCCAACATTCAAATTCAGGAAATACACAGAACGCCACAAAGATACTCCTTGAGAAGTGCAACTCCAAGACACATAATTGCCAGATTCCCCAAAGCTGAAATGAAGGAAAAAATCTTAAGGGCAGCTGGAGACAAAGGTCGTGTTACACACAAAGGGAAGCCCTTCAGACTAACAGCAGATCTCTCGGCAGAAACTCTACAAGCCACAAGAGAGTGGGGGCCAATATTCAACATTCTTAAAGAAAAGAATTTTAAACCCAGAATTTCATATCCAGCCAAACTAAGTTTCATAAGTGAAGGAGAAATAAAATCCTTCACAGATAAGCAAATGCTTAGAGATTTTGTCACCACCAGGCCTGCCTTACAAGAGACCCTGAAAAAAGCCCTAAACATGGAAAGGAACAACCAGTACCAGCCATTGCAAAAAGATGCCAAAATGTCAAGACCATCGAGGCTAGGAAGAAACTGCATAAAATAAGGAGCAAAATAACCAGTTAATATCATAATGGCAGGATCAAGATCACACATAATATTAACCTTAAATGTAAATGGACTAAATGCTCCAATTAAAAGATACAGACTGGCAAACTGGATAAAGAGTCAAGACCCATCAGTCTGCTGTATTCAGGAGACCCATCTCACATGCAGAGACATACATAGGATCAAGAGAAAGGGATGGAGGAAGATCTACCAAGCAAATGGAGAACAAAAAAAAGCAGGGGTTACCATCCTAGTCTCTGATAAAAGAGGCTTTAAAACATCAAAGATCAAAAGAGACAAAGAAGGCCATTACATAATGGTAAAGGGATCAATTCAACAGGAAGAGCTAACTATCCTAAATATATATGCACCCAATACAGGAGCACCCAGATTCATAAAGCAAGTCCTTGGAGACTTACAAAGAGACTTAGACTCCCATACAATAATAATGGGAGACTTTAACACTCCACTGTCAACATTAGACAGATCAACGAGACAGAAAGTTAACAAGGATACCCAGGAATAGGACTCATCTCTGCACCAAGCGGACCTAATAGACATCTACAGAACTCTCCACCCCAAATCAACAGAATATACATTATTCTCAGCACCACATCGTACTTATTCCATAATTGACCACATAATTGGAAGTAAAGCACTCCTCAGCAAATGTAAAAGAACAGAAATTATAACAAACTGTCTCTCAGACCACAGTGGAATCAAACTAGAACTCAGGACTAAGAAACTTAATCAAAACCGCTCAACTACATGGAAACTGAACAACCTGCTCCTGAATGACTACTGGGTACATAACGAAATGAAGGCAGAAATAAAGATGTTCTTTGAACCCAATGAGAACAAAGATACAACATACCAGAATCTCTGGGACACATTTAAAGCAGTCTGTAGAGGGAAATTTATAGCACTAAGTGCCCACAAGAGAAAGCTGGAAAGATCTAAAATTGACACTTTTACATCACAATTAAAAGAACTAGAGAGGCGAGAGCAAACACATTCAAAAGCTAGCAGAAGACAAGCAGTAACTATGATCAGAGCAGAACTGAAGGAGATAGAGACACAAAAAACCCTCCAAAAAATCAATGAATCCAGGAGTTGGTTTTTTGAAAAGACTAACAAAATTGACAGACCGCTAGCAAGACTAATAAAGAAGAAAAGAGAGAAGAATCAAATAGACGCAATAAAAAATGATAAAGGGGATATCACCACTGACCCCACAGAAATACAAACTACCATCAGAGAATACTATAAATACTTCTACGCAAATCAACTAGAAAATCTAGAAGAAATGGATAATTTCCTCGACACTTACACTCTTCCAAGACTAAACCAGGAAGAAGTTGAATCCCTAAATAGACTAATAGCAGGCTCTGATATTGAGGCAATAATTAATAGCCTACCAACCAAAAAAAGTCCACTACCAGATGGATTCATAGCTGGGTTCTACCAGAGGTACTAGGAGGAGATGATACCATTCTTTCTGAAACTATTCTAATGAATAGAAAAAGAGGGAATCCTCCTTAACTCATTTTATGAGGCCAACATCATCCTGATACCAAGGCCTGGCAGAGACACAACAAAAAAGGAGAATTTTAGACCAATATCCCTGTTTAACATCGATGCAAATATCCTCAAATATCCTGGCAAACCGGATTCAGCAGCACATCAAAAAGCTTATCCACCATGATAAAGAGGGCTTCATCGCTGAGATGCAAAGCTGGTTCAACATTGCAAATCAATAAACATAATCGAGATTATAAACAGAAGCAAAGACAGGAACGGCATGATCATGTCAATAGTTGCAGAAAAGGCTTTTGACAAAATTCAACAGCCCTTCATGCTAAAAATTCTCAATAAATTCGGTATTGATGGAACGTACCTCAAAATAATAAGAGCTTTTTATGACAAACCCACAGACAGTATCATACTGAATGGGCAAAAACTGGAAAAATTCCCTTTGAAAACTGGCACAAGACAGGGATGCCCTCTCTCACCACTCCTATTCAACATAGTGTTGGAATTTCTGACTACGGCAATCAGGCAAGAGAAAGAAATCAAGGGTATTCAGTAAGGAAAGAAGAAATCAAATTGTCCCTGTTTGCAGATGACATGATTGTATATTTAGAAAACCCCATTGTCTCAGCCCAAAATCTCCTTAAGCTGATAAGCAACTTCAGAAAAATCTCAGGATACAAAATTAATGTGCAAAAATCACACGCATTCTTATACAGCAGTAACAGACAAACAGAGAGCCAAATCAGGAATGAACTTCCATTCACAATTGCTTCAAAGAGAATAAAATGCCTAGGAATCCAACTTACAAGGGATGTAAAGGACCTCTTCAAGGAGAACTACAAACTACTGCTCAGTGAAATCAAAGAGGACACAAACAAATGGAAGAACATACCATGCTCATGGATAGGAAGAATCAATATCGTGAAAATGGCCATACTGCCCAAGGTTATTTATAGATTCAGTGCCATTCCCATCAAGCTATCAATGAGTTTCTTCACAGAATTGGAAAAAACTGCTTTAAAGTTCATATGGAACCAAAAAAGAGCCCGCATTGCCAAGACAATTGTAAGTCAAAAGAAAAAAGCTGGAGGTGTCACACTACCTGACCTCAAACTATACTACAAGGCTACAGTAACCAAAACAACATGGTACTGGTACCAAAACAGAGATCTAGACCAATGGAACAGAACGGAGTCCTCAGAAATAATGCCACACATCTACAGCCATCTGATCTTTGACAAACCTGAGAGAAACAAGAAATGGGGAAAGGATTCCCTATTTAATAAATGGTGCTGGGAAAATTGGCTAGCCATAAGTAGAAAGCTGAAACTGGATCCTTTCCTTACTCCATATATGAAGATTAATTCAAGATGGATTAGAGACTTAAATGTTAGACCTAATACCATAAAAACCCTAGAAGAAAATCTAGGTAGTACCTTTCAGGACATAGGCATGGGCAAGGACTTCATGTCTAAAACACCAAAAGCAACAGCAGCAAAAGCTAAAATTGACAAATGGTATATGATTAAACTAAAGAGCTTCTGCACAGCAAAAGAAACTACCATCAGAGTGAACAGGCCACCTACAGAATGGGAGAAAATTTTTGCAATCTACTCATCTGAGAAAGGGCTGATATCCAGAACCTACAGAGGACTCAAACAAATTTTCAAGAAAAAAACCAACAACCACAACAAAAAGTGGGGAAAGGATATGAACAGACATTTCTCAAAAGAAGACATTCATACAGCCAACAGACTCATGAAAAAAATGCTCATCATCATTCGCCATCAGAGAAATGCAAATCAAAACCACAATGAGATACCATCTCACACCAGTTAGAACGGCAATCAATAAAAAGTCAGGAAACAACAGGTGTGGAGAGGATATGGAGAAATAGGAACACTTTTACACTGTTGGTGGGATTGTAAACTAGTTCAAGCATTATGGAAGACAGTATGGCGATTCCTCAAGGATCTAGAACTAGATGTACCATATGACCCAGCCATGCCACTACTGGTTATATACCCAAAAGATTAAAAATCGTGCTGCTATAAAGACACATACACACGTATGTTTATTGGGGTACTATTCACAATAGCAAAGACTTGGAATCAACCCAAATGTCCGTCTGTGACAGACTGGATTAAGAAAATGTGGCACATATACACCATGGAATAATATGAATCCATAAAAAAGGATGAGTTTGCATTCTTTGTAGGGACATGGATGTAGCTGGAAACCATCATTCTTAGCTAACTATCACAATAACAGAAAACCAAACACCGCATGTTCTTGCTCATAGGTGGGAACTGAACAATGAAATCACTTGGACTTGGGAAGAGGAACATCACACACCGGGGCCTATCGTGGGGAGGGGGGAAGGTGGAGGGATTGCATTGGGATTTATACCTGATATAAATGAAGAATTCATGGGTGCTGACGCATTGATGTGTGCAGCACACCAACATGCCACAAGTATACATATGTAACAAAACTGCACGAACTTAAAGTATAATAATAAACAAACAAAAAATACCCTCCAACAAAAAGGGGAAGGAAAAATTCTGTGATAATCCACTAGGACACGTGAATTACACTCACACAGTAAAGCTTCTGTTTTCATTGAGCAGTATACTGACACTCTATTAGGTGAGTCAGCTAAGGCATATTCCGGAGTGCTTTGAGGCTTATGGTGAAAAGGAAAGTATCTTCAGACAGATACTGGAGAGAGGATATCTGAGAATCTGCTTGGTGACGTGTGTATTCCACTCATAGAGTTACAGTTTTGTTCTAATAGAGTATTGAGGAATCTTGTTTGGAGAAAATGCTACCAGGGGACATTCGAGAGTATATGGACTGCTATGATGAAAGAGGAAATATACTCAGACAAATACTGGAAAAAATATTTCTGTGAAACTGCTATGTGATAGATATGTCTATTCATCTCACATAGAGATAATTTTCTTTATATTAGGCAGTTTTGAAACTGCATAATGGAGAGATTCGTGAAGGGACATTTGGGAACGCATTCAGGCATATGGTGTAAAAGGAGATATCATCAGACAAAAACTGAGAGAAGCTTTCTGAGAAACTTCTTTGTGGTGTGTTCATTCCACTTAGGGAGTTATACCTCTTTCATCATAAAACAGTGTTTGAACAAGGTTCTTCCGAAATTGAAAAAGCGATATTTTGCAACGTGTTGAAAAGCATTGCGAAAGTGAAATATCCTGAAATAAAACCCAGAAAGAAGCGTTCCAAAAAATGCTCTCTAACGTGTGCATTCATTTTAGAGAATTAAAGCTTACACTGCATTGCCCAGTTTGGAAACTCTCTTTGAGGAATCCGTGCAGTATTATTAAGTTTCCCCCCTGGGCTTGCGGTGAGTAAGGAAATGATTTCCGATGAAAACTGGAGGGAAGCTTGTGGACTCACTGCTGTGTGATGTGTGTATTCATCTCGTAGAGTTACTTCATTCTTTGGGTTGAGCCGTTTGAAATCACTGTTTCTGTGGAATCTGAGAAAGAACATTTGGGAACGCTCTTAAGAATATGCTGAAAAAAAAAATCTCCTATCGAAAGCAGAAGGAAACCTTCTGTGAAACTGCTCCAAGTCATATAAAGTCCACTCGCACAGTTTAGCTTCCATTTTCATTGAGCAGTATCCTAACACTGTTTTACGTGAGTCAACTAAGGGATAATCTGGAGCACTTTGAGGCTAAAGGTGAAAACGGAAATATCTTCAGATAGATGCTTGAGAGGAGATGTATGAAGAAATGCTTTGTGACATATGCATTTCCCACACACAGTTAAACTTTTCATCTCATAGGGGTTTATGGAACCTCATTGAAGGAAATAGCTGCTGGGGTCATTCAGAAGTATATTTACTGCTATGATGGAAAAGGAAATATCCTCAGATAAAAAATGGAAAGAAACTTTCTGTGAAACTGCTTTGTGACAAATATGTCTATTCATCTCACATAGATGAAACTGCCTTTCTTTTACACAGTTTTGAAACTGCATCATGGACGGATGCACGAAGGGACATTCGGGAGCACATACAGGCTGGTGGGGAAACGGGATATCTTCAGATAACAATTGTAGTGAAACTTTCTGAGAAACTGTTTTGTGATGTCTGCATTCCACTCAGGGAGTTATACCTCTTTTTTCACAGGCAGTGTTTGAACACTGTTCCTGTAAAAGTGAAAAAGAGATATTTTGCAGCATATTGAAGACTCTGGCGAAATTTGAAATATCCAGAAATAAAACCCAGAAAAATGCGTTCCAAGAAACTGCTCTCTGACGTGTACATTCATTTCATCGTGTTAAAGCTTATGCTGAGCTGCCTCGTTTGGAAACTCTGTCTTTGAGGAAATTGTGAACGGATAGTAAGTGACACTCACAGGCTTGTGCTGAGAAACGATACATCTTCCGATGAAAACTGGAGAGAAACATTCGGAGCAACTTCTTTGTGATGAGTGTATTCATCTCATAGAGTGAAATCGTTCTTTGGATTTAACAGTTTTAAATCGCTGTTTCTGTGATATCTGAAAAAGAACATTTGGGAAAGCTCTGAATAATATGCTGTAAAAGAAATAACATCTGGGCCAGGCACAGTGGCTCAAGCCTATAACCCCAGCACTTTGGGAGGCCGAAACAGGCGGATCACAAGGTCAGGAAATAGAAACCATCCTGGCTAATAAGGTGAAAGACCGTCTCCACTAAAAAATACAAAAAACCACCCAAGCGAGGTGGCGGGCACCTGTAGTCCAAGCTACGCAGGAGGCTGAGGCAGGACAATGGCATAAACCTGGGAGGCGGAGCTCACACTGAGCTGAGATCCAACCACTGAACTGCAGCCTGGGCAGCAGAGCGAGACTCGTCTCAAAAGAAAAAAAAAAAAAGAAATACCATCTGACGAACGCCAGAAGGAAATTGTCTGTGAAAGTTCTCTAGGTCGCTTGAATTCCACTCGCACAGTTGAGCTTCTATTTTCATGGAGAAGTATTCTAACAATGTTTTAGTTTAATCACCTAAGGCATAGTCGGGAGCGATTTGAGCCTTCCGGTGAAAACGGAAATATCTTTAGATAGATACTGGAGGAAGATTATCGAGGAGCAGCCTTGTGACGTGTGCATTCTACTCACAAAGATATACTTTTCTTCTCATAGATGAATGGGAAATCCCATTTGGAGAAAAAGCAACCAGGGGACATTTGGGAGTATATGAAAAGCTGTGGTGAAAAAGGAACTATCCTCAGACAAATACTGGAAAGAACCTTTCTGTGAAACTGCTTTGTGATAGATATGTCTATTGATTTCACATGGATAAAACTTTCTTTCTATTACGCAGTTTTGAAAGTGTGCCATGGATGGATTTGTGTAGGGACGTTCTCCTGGACCTTCAACCGTACAGTGAAATGGGGGTTGTCTTCAGGTACAAGCTGAAGAGAAGCTGTCTCAGAAAGTGCTTTGAGATGTGTGCATTCCACTCAGGGATTTATTCCTCTTTTCTCATAAGCCAGGGTTTGAACAATGTTGCTGTAAAACTGAAAAAGTGACATTTTTCAGTCCAATGAAGACTCTGGAGAAACGTGAAATATCCTGAAATAAAACCCAGGAAGAAGGATTCCAGGAAACTGCGCTCTGACATGTGCATTCATTTCAGAGAGTTAAAGTTTGCACTATGTTGCACCGTTTGGAAACTCTGCCCTTGAAGAATCTGTGAAGGGATTCTTGTGCGCCCGGAATCTTTTGGTGAGAAATGAAATGCCTTCTGATGAAAACAGGACAGAATCTTTTGGAGTAACTGCTTTGCAATGTGTGTATGCATTTCTTTCTCTTTTTTTTTTTCATGTTAACATATGTTTTAGTGCTTTTTTATTATTATTATGCTTTAAGTTCTAGGGTACATGTGCATAACGTGCAGGTTTGTTACATATGTATACTTGTGCCATGTTGGTGTGCTGCACACATCAACTCATCAACACCCATCAATTCATCATTTATATCAGGTATAACTCCCCAATGCAATCCCTCCCCCTCCTTCCTCCCTATGATAGGCCCCAGGGTGTGATGTTCCCCTTCCTGAGTCCAAGTGAGCTCATTGTTCAGTTCCCACCTATGAGTGAGAACATGTGGTGTTTGGTTTTTCCTTCTTGTGATAGGTTGCTAAGAATGATGGTTTCCAGCTGCATCCATGTCCCTACAAAGGACGCAAACTCACCCTTCTTTATGGCTGCATAGTATTCCATGGTGTATATGTGCCACATTTTCTTAATCCAGTCTGTCACTGATGGACATTTGGGTTGATTCCAAGTCTTTGCTATTGTGAATAGTGTCGCAATAAACATACGTGTGCATGTGTCTTTGTAGTAGCATAATTTATAATCCTTTGGGTATATACCCAGTAGTGGGATGGCTGGGTCATATGGTACATCTAGTTCTAGATCCTTGAGGAATTGCCATACTGTTTTCCATAATGGTTGAAC
>NW_022292755.1:602084-640484 GCF_002776525.5 Piliocolobus tephrosceles | reverse complement strand
CACATCCTCTCCAACACCTGTTGTTTCCTGATTTTTTAATGATTGCCGTTCTAACTGGTGTGAGATGGTATCTCATTGTGGTTTTGATTTGCATTTCTCTGATGGCGAATGATGATGAGCATTTTTTCATGAGTCTGTTGGCTGTATGAATGTTTTCTTTTGAGAAATGTCTGTTCATATCCTTTGCCCACTTTTGATGGGGTTGTTTGTTTTTTTCTTGTATATTTGTTTGAGTTCTTTGTAGATTTTGGATATTAGCCCTTTGTCAGATGAGTAGATTGCAAAAAATTTCTCCCATTCTGTAGGTTGCCTGTTCACTCTGATGGTAGTTTCTTTTGCTGTGCAGAAGCTCTTGAGTTTAATTAGATCCCATTTGTCAATTTTGGCTTTTGCTGCTGTTGCTTTTGGTGTTTTAGACATGAAGTCCTTGCCCATGCCTATGTCCTGAAAGGTACTACCTAGATTTTCTTCTAGGGTTGTTATGGTATTAGGTCTAACATTTAAGTCTCTAATCCATCTTGAATTAATCTTCGTATAAGGAGTAAGGAAAGGATCCACTTCCAGCTTTCTACTTATGGCTAGCCAATTTTCCCAGCACCATTTATTAAATAGGGAATCCTTTCCCCATTTCTTGTTTCTCTCAGGTTTGTCAAAGATCAGATGGCTGTAGATGTGTGGTATTATTTCTGAGGACTCTGTTCTGTTCCATTGGTCTATATCTCTGTTTTGTTACCAGTACCATGCTGTTTTGGTTACTGCAGCATTGTAGTATAGTTTGAGGTCAGGTAGCGTGACGCCTCCGGCTTTGTCCTTTTGACTTAGGATTGTCTTGGCAATGTGGGCTCTTTTTTGGTTCCATATGAACTTTAAAGCAGTTTTTTCCAATTCTGTGAAGAAACTCATTGATAGCTTGGTGGGGATGGCATTGAATCCATAAATAACTTTGGGCAGTATGGCCATTTTCACGATATTGATTCTTCCTATCTATGAGCGTGGTCTTCCATTTGTTTGTGTCCTCTTTGATTTCACCGAGCAGTGGTTTGTAGTTCTCCTTGAAGAGGTCCTTTACATCCCTCGTAAGTTGGATTCCTAGGTATTTTATTCTCTCTGAAGCAATTGTGAATGGACATTTATTCATGATTTGGCCCTCTGCTTGTCTGTTACTGGTGTATAACAATGCTTGTGATTTTTGCACATTAATTTTGTATCCTGAGACTTTACTGAAGTTGCTTATGAGCTTAAGGAGATTTTGGGCTGAGATGGTGGGGTTTTCTAAATATACAATCATGTCATCTGCAAACAAGGACAATTTGACTTCTTTTCCTAACTGAATACCCTTGATTTCTTTCTCTTGCCTGGTTGCCCTGGCCAGAACTTCCAACACTATGTTGAATAGGAGGATATTCAGGCATATAGTGAAATGGAGTTATCTTCAGATAAAAACTGGAGAGAAGCTGTCTGAGATGTGTGCATTCCACTCAGGGTTTTATACCTCTCCTCTCACGAGGCAGTGTTTGAACACTGTTCTTGTAAAACTGAAATTGTGATATTTTGCATGCATTGAAGATTATGGCGAAAAGTGAAATATCCTGACATATAACCCAGAAAGAGTTATTCCACAAAACTCTGCTCTGACGTGTGCATTCATTTCAGAGAGTTAAAGTGTATCGTACGTTGTCCCGTTTGGAAGCTCAGCCTTCGTGGAATCTTTGAAGGGATATTAAGTGGTTCCCCTGAGCTTGTGGTGACAAAAGAAATGTCCTCCGATGAAAACTGCAGAGAAGTTTTCAGAGCAACTGCTTTGTAATGTGTGTAATCATCTCATAGAGGTAAATCATTCTTTGCCTTGAGCAGTTTTGTATTTCTGTTTCTGTGGAACATGAGTAGAGATATTTGCGTATGCTCTCAAGAATATATGTAATAGAAACATCTTCCAACAAAAGAGAGAAGGAAACACTCTGTGATACTGTTATAAATCACGTGTGTACAACTATCACAGTTAAACTTCTGTTTTCATTGAGCAGTATTCTAACACTCTTTCAGGTGAGTCAGCTAAGGGATACGTGGGATCACTTCGAGGCTTACGGTGGAAACGTTAGACAGATACTGAAGATACTGAAGATACTGACGGATACTGAAGATACTGAAGATACTGACAGATACTGAAGAGAAGGTAACTGAAGAGCTGCTTTGTGACGTGTGAATTCTACTGATAGAGTTATATTTTTCTTGACATAGTGTATTGCAGAATCCCTTTTGGAGAGAATGCCACAGAGGACAATCGAGACTATATGGACGGCTATAGTGAAAGAGGAATTATGCTCAGGAAAAAACTGGAAAGAAGCTTTCTGTGAAACTGCTATGTGAAAGATATGTCTATTTATCTCACATAGAGATAATTTTCTTTATATTCCATAGTTTTGAAACTGCGTCATGGACAGATTCACGAAGGGACATTTAGGAGCACATTCAGGCATATGGTGAAAAAGGAGGTATCGTCAGAGAAAAACTGGTGAGAAGCTTTCTGAGAAACTGCTTTCTGGTGTGTGCATTCCACTGAGCGAGTTATACCTTTTTCATCCTAAAGCAGTGTTTGAACCAGGTTCTTCTGAAAGTGAAAAAGTGATATTTTGCAATGCGTTAAAAACTATCACGATAAGTGAAATATCATGAAATGACACCCAAAAAGAAGCGTTCCAAGAAAATGCTCTCTAACGTGTGCATTCATTTCACAGAGTTAAAGCTTACACTACATTGCCCAGCTTGGAAGCTCTATTTTTGAAGAATCTTTGTGGTGTTATTAAGAGGCGGCCCTGGGGTAGTGGTGTGTAAGGAAACGACTTCCGATGAAAACTGGACAGCAGCTTTCAGAGCAGCTGCTTTGTGATGTCTGTATTCACCTCGCAGTGATACATCATTTTCTGGATTCAGCAGTTTGAAATCAATGTTTCTGTGGAACCTGAGAAAGAACATTTGGGAACGCTCTTTAGAATATGCTGAAAAGGAAATATCCTCCTACAAAAACACTGTACCTGTAAAAGTGAAAAAGAGGTATTTTTCAGCATATTGAAGACTATGGTGAAAACTGAAATATCCGGAAATAAATCCCAGAAAAAAAGCGTTAAAAGATATTGCTCTCTGCTGCGTACATTCATTTCAGAGTGTTAAAACTTACACTAAGTCGCCCAGTTTGGAAACTCTGACTTTGAGGAAATTGTGAAGGGGTATTAATTGACACCCGGAGGCTTGTGGTGAGAAAGGAAACGTCTTCTGATGAAAACTGGAAACTTTTGGAGCAACTGCTTTGCGGTGTATGTATTCATCTCATAGAGTTAAATCGTTGTTTGGATTAAGCACTTTGATATCTGTGTTTCTGGGGAACCTGAGCAGAGACATTTGGGAATGCTCTCAAGAATATGTGAAAAAGAAACACCCTCCAATAAAAAAGAGAAGAAAACATTCTCTGATACTGCTCTAGGTCACGTGAATTCCACTCTCACAGTTAAGCTTCTGTTTTCATTGAGCTGTATTCTAACACACTTTTAGATGAGTCAGCTAAGGGATACCCTGGAGTGCTTTGAGGCTTATGGTGAAAACGAAGATATCTTCAAGCAGATACTGAAGAGAAGATATCTTACGAGCTGCTTTGTGACCTGTGAATTCCACTCGTAGAGTTATAGTTTTCTTCTCATTGAGTATTGTGGAATCCCGTTTGGAGAAAATGCTGCAGGGGACATTCCAGAGTATATGAAGGGCTATAGTGTAAAAGGAAATGTGCTCAGAAAAAAACTGGAAAGAAGCTTTCTGTGAAACTGCTATGTGATAGATATGTCAATTCATCTCACATAGAGAAAATTTTGTGTATATTACACAGTTTTGAAACTGCATCATGGACAGATTCGCGAAGGGACATTTGGGAGCACATTCAGGCGTATGGTGTAAAAGGAGATATTGTCAGACAAAAACTGGAGAGAAGCATTCTGAGAAACCGTTTTGTGGTGTGTGCATTCCACTGGGGGAGTTATGCCGCTTTCATCATAAGGCTGTGTTTGAACAAGGTTCTTCTGAAAGTGAAAAAGTGATACTTTGCAGTGCATTGAAAGCTTTCACGAAAAGTGAAATATCCTGAAATAAAACCCAGAAAGTATCGTTCCAAGAAAATTTTCTCCAACATGTGCATTCATTTCAGAGAGTTAAAGTTTACACTACAATGCCCAGTTTGGAAAATCTGTCTTTGGGGAAACTTTGAAGTGTTATTAAGAGGCGCCCCTGGCGTTGTGGTGAGTAACAAAACGACTTCCGTTGAAAACTAAAGAGAAGCTTGTGGAGCAACTGCTTTGTGATGTGTGCACTCATCTCTTAAAGTTACATCATTCTTTGGGTTGAGCAGTTTGAAATCACTGTTTCTGTGGAACCTGAGAAAGAACATTTGGGAACGCTCTTAAGAATATGCTGAAAAAGAAACATCCTCTGATAGAAACCAGAAGGAAACAATCTGTGAAACCGCTCCAGGTCATATCAAGTCCACACGCACAGTTAATCTTCCGTTTTTATTGAGTAGTATCCTAACACTGTTTTATGTGATTCAGCTAAGGGATAATCGGCAGCACTTTGGGGCTAACGGTGAAAACGGAAATATCTTCAGATAGATAATCCAGAGGAGATTGATGAAGAAATGCTTTATGACGTATGAATTTCCCACACAGAGTTAAAGTTTTCTTCTCATAGGGGTTTATGGAATCCCATGGGAGAAATAGCTGCCGGGGACATTCAGGAGTTTATTTACTGCTATGGTGGGAAAGGAAATATTCTCACACAAAAATTGAAAAGAAACTTTCTGTGAAACTGCTTTGTGAAAGATATGTCTATTCATCTCATATAGATGAAACTGTTTTTCTATTGTGCAGTTTTGAAACTGCATCATGGATGGATACACGAAGGGACATTCGGGAGCAAATACTGGCTGGTGGGAAAAATAGGAGATATCTTCAGATAACAATAGGAGAGAAACTATCTGAGAAAGTGCTTTGTGATATCTGCATTCCACTCAGGGAATTAAAACTCTTTCCTCAAAAGGCAGTGTTTGAACACCGTTCTTGTAAAAGTGAAAAAGAGATATTTTGCAGTGTATTGAAGACTCTGGAGAAAACTGAAATATCTGGAAATGAATCTCAGAAAAAAGCGTTCCAAGAAACTGCTCTCTGACGTGAACATTGATTTCAGAGTGTTAAAGCTTACCCTAAGTCAACCAGTTTGGAAAATCGGTTTTTCAGGAAATTGTGAAGGGATATTAAGTGACACCCGGAGGATTGTGGTAAGAAATGAAACGTCTTCCAACGAAAACTGGAGAGAAACTCTCAGAGCAACTGCTTTGTGATGTGTGTATTCATCTCACAGAGTGAAATCATTGTTTGGATTGAGCAGTTTTAAATCGCTGTTGCTGTGGACATTTGGGAACGCTCCTAATAATATGCTGAAAAAGAAACTTATCATGAAAATGGCCATACTGCCCAAGGTTATTTATAGGTTTAATGCCATCCCCATCAAGTTACCAATGAGTTTCTTCACAGAATTGGAAAAAACTGCTTTAAAGTTCATATGGAACCAAAAAAGAGCCCGCATTGCCAAGACAATCCTAAGTCAAAAGAACAAAGCCGGAGGCGTCACGCTACCTGACTTCAAACTATACTACATGGCTACAGCAACCAAAACAGCATGGTACTGGTACCAAAACGGAGATACAGAACAATGGAACAGAACGGAGTCCTCAGAAATAATGCCAAACATCTACAACCATCTGATCTTTCACAAACCTGACAAAAACAAGAAATGGGGAAAGGATTCCCTATGTAATAAATGGTGCTGGGAAAATTGGCTAGCCATAAGTAGAAAGCTGAAACTGGATCCTTTTCTTACTCCTTATACGAAGATTAATTCAAGATGGATTAGAGACTTAAATGTTAGACCTAATACCATAATAACCCTAGAAGAAAATCTAGGTAGTACCATTCAGGACATAGGCATGGGCAAGGACTTCATGTCTAAAACACCAAAAGCAACGGCAACAAAAGCCAAAATTGACAAATGGGATATAATTAAACTAAAGAGCTTCTGCACAGCAAAAGAAACTACCATCAGAGTGAAGAGGCAACCTACAGAATTGGAGAAAATTTTTGCAATCTACTCATCTGACAAAGGGCTAATTTCCAGAATCTACAAAGAACTCAAACAAATATACAAGAAAAAAACAAACAACCCCATCCAAAAGTGGGCAAAGTATATGAACGGACGTTTCTCAAAAGAAGACATTCATACAGCCAACAGACACATGAAAAAATGCTCATCATCACTCGCCATCAGTGAAATGCAAATCAAAACCACAATGAGATACCATCTCACACCAGTTAGAATGGCAATCATTAAAAAATCAGGAAACAACAGGTGTTGGAGAGGATGTGGAGATATAGGAACACTTTTACACTGTTGGTGGGATTGCAATTTCGTTCAACCATTATGGAAAACAGTATGACAATTCCTCAAGGATCTAGAACTAGATGTACCTTATGACCCAGCCATCCCACTACTGGGTATATAACCAAAGGATTATAAATTATGCTACTACAAAGACACATGCACACGTATGTTTATTGCGGCACTATTCACAATAGCAAAGACTTGGAATCAACCCAAATGTCCATCAGTGACAGACTGGATTAAGAAAATGTGGCACATATACACCATGGAATACTATGCAGCCATAAAGAAGGGTGAGTTTGCGTCCTTTGTAGGGACATGGATGCAGCTGGAAACCATCATTCTTAGCAACCTATCACAAGAAGGAAAAACCAAACACCACATGTTCTCACTCATAGGTGGGAACTGAACAATGGGCTCACTTGGACTCAGGAAGGGGAACATCACACCCTGGGGCCTATCATAGGGAGGAAGGAGGGGGAGGGATTGCATTGGGGAGTTATACCTGATATAAATGATGAATTGATGGGTGCTGACGAGTTGATGTGTGCAGCACACCAACATGGCACATGTATACATATGTAACAAACCTGCACGTTATGCACATGTACCCTAGAAATTAAAGTATAATGAAAAAAAAAAAACACCATCCGATAAACACCAGAGGGAAATTGTCAGTGAAACTTCTCTAGGTTGCTTAAATTCCATTCACACATTGAAGCTTCTGTTTTCATTGAGCAGCATTCTAACAATGTTTTAATTTAATCAGCTGAGGGATACTCGGTACCGATTTGAGGCTTCCGGTAAAAACGGAAATATCTTTAGATAGATACTGGAGGAAGATTTCCGAGGAGTGGCCTTGTGACGTGTGCATTCTACCCACAGAGATATACTTTTCTTCTCGTAGAGTAATGGGAAATCCCGTTTGGAGAAAAAGTGACCAGGGGACATTCGGAATTATACGAAAGGCTATGGTGAAAAAGGAACTATCCTCAGACAAGAACTGGAAAGAAGCTTTCTGTGAAACTGCTTTGTGATAGATATGTCTATTCATTTCACATGGATAAAACTTTCTTTCTATTATGCAGTTTTTAAGTGTGCTATGGATGGATTTGCGAAAGGATGTTCAGCAGGACATTAAGGTGTATGGGGAAAATGGAGTTATCTTCAGGTACAATCTGGAGAGTAGCTCTCTGAGAAAGTGCTTTGAGATGTGTGCATTCCACTCAGGGATTTATTCCTCTTTTCTCATAAGGCAATGTTTGAACACTGTTCCTGTAAAACTCAAAAAGTGACATTTTCCTGTGCTTTGAAGACTATGGTGAAAAGTGAAATATCCTGAAATAAAACCCAGAAAGAAGGATTCCAAGAAACTGCGCTCTGACGTGTGGATTCATTTCAGAGAGTTAAGGTTTACACTACCTTGTCCTGTTGGGAAACTCTGTCTTTGAAGAATCTTTGAAGGGATATTTAATGGTGCCTGGAGGCTTATGGTGAGAAAGGAAACGCCTTCCGATGAGAACTGGACAAAATCTTTCGGAGTAATTGTTTTGTAATGTGTGTACGCATCTCATAGAATTAAATCATACTTTGATTGAGCAGTTTCAACTCACTGTTTCTTTGAAACCTGAGAAAGGACATTTGGGAACGCTCTTAAGAATATGCTGAAAAAGAAACACTCTCTGATAAAAAACAGAAGAAAACTTTCTGTTAAACTCCACTTTGTCATGTGAAGTCCACTCGCATGGTTAAGCTTCTGATTTCATTGAGAAGTATTCTAACACTGTTTTTGTTTAGTCTGTGAAGTGATATCCTGGAGCACTCTGAGGCATTCGGTGAAAAAGGAAACAACTTCAGACTCATACTTGAGAGAAGATTTCTAAGGAGCTATTTTTTGACATGTGCATTCCACCCACAGAGTTATTCTTTATTTCTCCTAGAAGATTGGGGAAACCCTTTTGGAGAAAGAGCTAGAAGGGGACTTTCGGGAATATAGGGACTGCTATGGTGAAAAAGGAAATATCATCAGACAAAAACTGGAAAGAAGCTTTCTGTGAAATTGCGTTGTGGTAGATATGTCTATTCACCTCCCATAGATAAAACTTTTTTCTACCATGCTGTTTTGAAACTACGTAATGGACGGAAACGCAAGAAACGTTAGGGAGCACATTCAAGCCTGTGGCGAAATTGGAGGTATCTTCACATAAAAACTGGAGAGAGGCTTTCTGAGAAACTGCTTTGTGATGTTTGCATTCCACTCAGGGAATTATACCTCTTTCCTCATAAGGCACTTTTTGAACACTGTTCCTGTAAAACTGAAAAAGGGATATTTTGCAATGAATTCAACACTTTGGCAAAATGTGAAATATCCTGAATTAAAACCAGGAAAGAAGCGCTCTAAGAAACTCCTCTCTGACGTGTGCAATCATTTCAGAGAGTTAAAGCTTACACTATGTTGCCCAGTTTGGAAGCTCTGTCTTTTAGGAATTTTTGATGGGACATTAAGTGTTTCCCATGGGCTTGTGGTGAGAAAGGAAATGTCTTCCAATGAAACTGCAGAGAAGTTTTCTCAGCAACTGCTTTATGATGTGTGTAATCATCTCGTAGAGTTAAATCATTGTTTGGAATGAGCAGTTTGATATCTCTGTTTCTGTGGAATCTGAGCAAGGTCATTTGGGAACACTCTCAAGAATATGTGAAAAATAAACACTTTCCAAAAAAAAAAAAAAGAGAAAGAAACACTCTTGGATACTGCTCTAGGCCAGGTGAATTTCACTCACACAGTGACAATTCTGTTTTCATTGAACAGTATTCTAACACTGTTTTAGGTGAGTTTGCTAAGGGATACTAGGGAGCACTTTGAGGCTTATGGTAAAAAGGAAAATTTCTTCAGATAGATCCTGGAGAGAAGATATCTGAGGAGCTGCTTTGTGACATGTGAATTGCACTCATACAGTTATAGTTTCCTCCTCATAGAGTATTGCAGAACGTGGTTTGGAGAAATCGCTACTAGAGGACATTCGAGAGTATATGGACAGCTATGGTGAAAAAGGAAATATACTCAGAAAAAAACTGGAAAGAAGTTTTCTGTGAAATTGCTATGTGATAGATATGTCTATACATCTCAATAGAGAAAATGTTCTGTTTATTATGCAGTTTTGAAACTACATCTTGAACAGATTCGTGAAGGGACATTTGGGAGCACATTCAAGCGTAAGGTGTAAAACGAGATATAGGCAGAAAAAAACTGGAGAGAAGCTTTTTTAGAAACTGCTTTGTGGTGTGTGCATTCAACTGAGGGAGTTACACCTCTTTCATCCTAAGGCAGTGTTTGAAGAATGTTATTTTGTAAGTGAAACAGTGATATTTTGCAATGCGTTGAAATCTATCGCGAAAAGTGAAATATCCTGAAATAAAACCCAGAAAGAAGCATTCCAAGGAAATGCTCTCTAACGTGTGCATGCATTCCAGAGAGTTAAAGCTTACACCACTTTGCCCAGTTTGGAAGCTCTGTCTTCGAGGAATCTTTGAGGTGTTATTGAGAGTCACCCCTGGGCTTGTGGTGAGTATGGAAACAACTTCCGATGAAAATTGGAAAGAAGTGTGTGGCACAGCTGCTTTCTGATGTGTGTATTCATCTCATAGAGTTACATCATTCTTTGGGTTGAGCAGTTTGAAATCACTGTTTCTGGGAAACCTGAGAAAGAGCATTTGGGAACGCTCGTAAGAATATGGTGAAAAAGAATATCCTCCAATAGAAACCAGAAGGAAACCTTCTGTGAAACCGCTCTAGGTCATATCAAGTCCACTCGCATCCTTAAGCTTCTGTTTTCACTGAGCAGTATCCTAACACTGTTTTACATGAGTCAGCTAAGGGATAATCGGGAGCGCTTTGAGGCTAATGGTGAAAATGGAAATATCTTCCAATAGATACGCGAGAGGAGATTGATGAAAAAATGCTTTGTGACGTATGCATTTCGCACAGAGCATTAAAGTTTTCTTCTCATAGGTGTTTATGGAATCCCATTGGGAGAAACAGCTTCTGGGGACATTCAGGAGTTTATTTACTGCTATGGTGGGAAAGGAAATATTCTCAAACAAAAACTGGAAAGAAACTTTCTGTGAAAATGCTTTGTGACAGATATGTCTATTCATCTCACATAGATGAAACTGTCTTTCTATTACACAGTTTTGAAACTGCATCATGGATGGTTTCACGAAGCGACACTCGGGAGCACATACCAGCTGGTGGGGAAACAGGAGATATCTTCAGATAAAAATTGGAGACAAAGTTTCTGAGAAACTGCTTTGTGATGTCTGCATTCCACTCAGGGAGTTACAACTGTTTTCTCAAAAGGCAGTGTTTGAACACCGTTCCTGTAAAAGTGAAAGAGAGATATTTTGCAGCGTATTGAAGACTCTGGCAAAAACTCAAATATCTGGAAATGAAACCCAAAAAAAAGCATTCCAAGAAACTGCTCTCTGACGTGAACATTGATTTCAGAGTGTTAAAGCTTACCCTAAGTCGCCCAGTTTGGAAAATCGGTTTTTCAGGAAATTGTGAAGGGATATTAAGTGACACCTGGAGGATTGTGGTGATAAAGGAAACGTCTTCCGACGAAAACTGGAGAGAAACTATCAGAGCTACTACTTTGTTATATGTATATTCATCTCACAGAGTTAAATCCTTCTTTAGATTGAGCAGTTTTAAATCGCTGTTTCTGTGATACCTGAGAAAGGACATTTGGGAACGTGCTCAATAATATGCTGAAAAAGAAATACCATCTGATAAATGCCAAAAGGAAACTGTCTGTGAGACTTCTCTAGGTCGCCTGTTTTCCATTCGCAAATTTAGTCTTACGTTTTCGTTGAGCAGTATTCTAACACTGTTTTTGTTTAGTCTGTGAAGTGATATGCAGGAGTGCTCTGAGGCTTTAGGCGAAAAAGGAAACAACTTCAGATACATAGTGGAGAGAAGATTTCCGAGGAGCTCTTTGTGACATGTGCATTCCACTCAAGGGTTATCCTTTTTTTCTCCTAGAAGATTGGTGAATCCCATTTGGACAAAGAGCTTCAAGTGGACATTTGGGAATATACGGACTACTATGTGAAAAAGGAAATATCATCAGACAAATACTGGAAAGAAGATTTCTGTGAAACTGTGTTGTGGTAGATATGTCTATTCACCTCCCATAGATAAAACTTTTTTTCTATTACTCAGTTTTGAAACTACATAATGTATGGAAATGTGAAGGGACATCAGGGAGCACATTCAGGCCTGTGGTGGAACAGGAGATATCTTCACATAAAAACTGGAGAGCAACTTTCTGAGAAACTGTTTTGTGATACATGCATTCCCCTCAGGGAATTATACCTCTTTTCTCATAAGGTACCTTTTGAACCCTGTTCCTGTGAAACTGAAAGAGGGATATTTTGCAGTGAATTGAAGACTTTGGCAAAATGTGAAATATCCTGAATTCAAAACAGGAAAGGAGCATTTTAAGAAACTCATCTCGGACATGTGCATTCATTTCAGAGAGTTAAAGATTACACTACATTGCCCGGTTTGGAATCTCTGTCTTTGAGGAATATTTGAAGGCATATTAAGTGGTTTCCCTGGGCTTGTGGTGAGAAAGGGAACATCTTCCGATGAAAAGTGCAGAGAAGTTTTCAGAGCAACAGCTTTGTGATGTGCATAATCATCTCGTAGATTTGAATTATTGTTTGGATTGAGCAGTTTGATACCTCTGTTTCTCTGGAACCTGAGCAAGGATATTTGGGAATGCTCTAAAGAATATGTGAAATAGAAACACCCTCCGAAAAAATGAGAAGGAAACACTCTGTTATACTGCTCCAGGTCACGTGAATTCCACTCGCACAGTATAGCTTCTGTTTTCATTCAGCAGTATTCTAACACTCATTTAGGTTTGAGGCTTATGGTGAGAATGAAAATATCTTCAGACAGATACTGGAGAGAAGATACCTGAGGAGCTGCTTTGTGACGTGTGAATTCCACTCATAGGGTTATAGTTTTCTTCTCATAGAGTATTGTGGAATCCCATTTGGAGAAAAGGCTACAGGGGACATTTGAGAGTATATGGACGACTATGGTGAAAAAGAAAATATACTCAGAAAAAAACTGGGAAGAATTTTTCTGTGAAACTGCTATGTGATAGATATGTCTATTCATCTCACATAGAGAAAATTTTCTGTATATTACGCAGTTTTGAAACTGAGTCATGAACAGATTCGCGAAGGGACATTTGGTATCACATTCAGGTGTATGTTGTCAAAGGAGATATCGTCAGACAAAAACTGGAGAGAAGCTTTCTGAGAAACCCCTTTGTGGTGTGTGCATTCCACTGAGAGGGTTATACCTCTTTCATCATAAGGCATTCTTTTAACAAGGTTCTTCTGAAAGTGAAAAAGTGATACTTTGCAGCACATTGAAAACTATCACGAAAAGTGAAATATGCTGAAATAAAACCCAGAAAGAAGCATTCCAAGACAATGCACTCTAACGTATGCATTCATTTCAGAGCGTTAAGGTTTACACTACATTGCCCACTTTGGAAGCTCTGTCTTTGAGGAATCTTTGAAGTGTTATTAAGAGGCGCCCCTGGGCTTGTGGTTTTCCATTGAAAACTGGAGAGAAGCTTTCGGAGCAGCTGCTTTGCGATTTGTGGATTCATCTCATAGAGTTACATCATTTCTTGAATTGAGCAGTTTGAAATCAATGTTTCTGTGGAAACTGAGAAAGAACATATGGGAACGCTCCTAAGAATATGCTGAAAAAGAAATATCCTCTGATAGAAACCAGAAGGCAACATTCTGTGAATCCGCTCCAGGTCATATCAAGTCCACTTGCACAATTAAGCTTCCGTTTTCATTGAGCAGTATTCTAACAATGTTTTACGTGAGTTAGCTAAGGAGTAATCGGGAGCGCTTTGAGGCTAACGGTGAAAACGGAAATATCATCAGATACATACTTGAGAGGAGATGTATGAAGAAATGCTTTGTGACGTATGCATTTCCCACAGAGAGTTAAAATTTTCTTCTCATAGGGGATTATGGAATCCGGTTGGGAGAAACAGCTCCCGGGGACTTTCAGAAGTATATTTACTGCTATGGTGGAAAAGGAAGTATCCTCAGACAAAAACTGGAAAGAAACTTTCTGTGAAACTGCTTTGTGACTGATATGTCTATTCATCTCACATAGATGAAACTGTTTTCTATTACGCAGTTTTGTAACTGCATCATGGATGGATTCACGAAGGGACATTCGGGAACACATACAGGCTGGCAGGGAAACAGGAGATATCTTCACATAAAAATTGGAGAGACACTTTTTGAGAAAGTGATTTGTGGTGTCTGCATTCCACTCAGGGAGTTTTACCTCTTTTCTCACTAGGTAGTGTTTGAACACTGTTCTTTTACAAGTGAAAAAGAGGTATTTTGCAACGTATTGCAGACTATAGCGAAAACTGAAATATCCGGAAATAAATCCCAGAAAAAAGCCTTAAAAGATACTGCTCTCTGACGTGTACATTCATTTCAGAGTGATAAAGCTTACACTCAGTCGCCCAGTTTGGAAACTCTGACTTTGAGGAAATTGAGAAGGGATATTTAGTGACACCCGGAGGCTTGTGGTAAGAAAGGAAACGTCTTCCAATGAAAACTGAATAGAAACTTTCAGAGCAACTGCTTTGTGATGTGTGTATTCATCTCATAGAGTGAAATCATTCTTTGGATTCAGCAGTTATAAATCGCTGTTTCTGTGATACCTGAGAAAGGATATTTGGGAACGCACTTAATAATATTCTGAAAAGGAAATAGCCTCCGATACACGTCAGAAGGAAACTGTCTGTGAAACTTCTCTACGTCACTTGAATTCCACTTGCACAGTTAAGCTTCTGTTTTCATTGAGCAGTATTCTAACAATGTTTTAGGTTAATCAGCTAAGGGATACTCGCGAGTGATTTGAGGCTTCCGGTGAAAACGGAAATATCTTTAGATAGATACTGGAGGAAGATTTCCGAGGAGCGGCCTTGTGACGTGTGCATTCTACTCACAGAGAAATACTTTTTTTCTCATTGGGAAATGGGAAATCCCGCTTGGAGGAAAAGCGACTGGGGATATTCGGGTGTATATGAAAGGCTATGGTGAAAAAGGAACTATGCTCAGACAGAAAGTGGAAAGAAGCTTTCTGTGAAACTGCTTTGTGATAGATATGTCTATTCATTTCACATGGATAAAACTTTCTTTCCATTATGCAGTTTTGAAAGTGTGCCATGGACGGATTCCTGAAGGGATCTTCGCCAGGATATTGAGACCTACGGTGAAAGGGAGTTATCTTCAGATAAAAACTGCAGAGAAGCTGTCTGAGGAAGTGCTTTTAGATGTGTGCATTCCTCTCAGGGATTATACCTCTTTTCTCATAAGGCAGTGTTTGAACACTGTTCCTGTTAAACAGAAACTGTGATGTTTTGCATGCATTGAAGACTATGGTGAAAAGTGAAATATCCTAATATAAAACCCAGAAAGAGGTACTCCACAAAACTGCACTATTACATGTGCATTCATTTCAGAGAGTTAAAGTTTACCGTACATTGTCCCGTTTGGAAGGTCTGTCTTTGTGGATTCTGTAAAGGGATACTAAGTGGTTCCCCTGAGCTTGTGTTGACAAAGGAAACGTCTTCTGATGAAGACTGTAGAGAAGTTTTCAGAGCAACTGCTTTGTGATGTGTGTAACCATCTCATAGAGGTAAATCATTCTTTGGCTTAGCAGTTTGGTATCTTTGTTTCTGTGGAACCTGAGCAGAGACATTGGGGAATGCTTTCAAGAATATATGTAATAGAAACACCATCCAATAAAAAAAGAGAAGGAAACACTCTGTGATACTCTTCTAAGTCATGTGTACACAATTATCACAGTTAAGCTTCTGTATTGAGCAGTATTCTAACACTTTTTTTGGTGACACAGCTAAGGGATACCCCGGAGGGATTTGAGACTTACAGTGAAAATGAAAATATCTTCAGACAGATGCTGGAGAGAAGATATGTTAGGAGCTTCCTTGTGACGTGTGAATTCCACTCATAGAGTTATAGTTTTCTTCTCCTAGAGTATTGCAGAATCCCTTTTGTAGAGAACGCCACAGGGGACATTCGAGAGTATATGGACGGCTATAGTGAAAGAGGAATTATACTCAGGAAAAAACTGGAAAGAAGCTTTCTGTGAAACTGGTATGTGATAGATATGTCTATTCGTCTCAAATAGAGATAATGTTCTTTATAATATGCAGTATTGTAACTGCGTCATGGACAGATTTGCGAAGGGACATTTAGGAGCACATTCAGGTGTACAGTGTAAAAGGAGATATTGTCAGAAAAAAACTGGAGAGAAGCTTTCTGAGGAACTGGTTTCTGGTGTGTGCATTCCACTGAGGGTGTTATACCTCTTTCATCATAAGGCAGTGTTTGAACAAGGTTCTTCTGAAAGTGAAAAAGTGATATTTTGCAATGCGTTGAAAACTATCACCATAAGTGAAATATCCTGAAATGGCACTCAAAAAGAAGCGTTCCAAGAAAATGCTCTCTAACGTGTGCATTCATTTCACAGAGTTAAAGCTTACACTACATTGCCCAGTATGGAAGCTCTGTTTTTGAGGAATCTTTGAGGTGTCATTAAGAGGCACCCCTGGGCATGTGGTGAGTAAGGAAACGACTTCCGATGAAAACTGGAGAGAAGCTTTCGCAGCAGCTGCTTTGTGAGGTGTGTATTCATCTCGCAGTGATACATCATTTTCTGGATTCAGCAGTTTGAAATCAATGTTTCTGTGGAACCTGAGAAAGAACATTTAGGAACACTCCTTAGAATATGCTGAAAAAGAAATAACCTCCTACAAAAACCAGAAGTAAACATTCTGTGAATCCGCTCCAGGTCGTATCAAGTCTACTCGCACAGTTAAGCTACCTTTTTCATTGAGCAGTATCCTAACACTGTTTTATGTGAGTGAGCTAAGGGATAATTGGGAGCGCTTTGAGGCTAGTGGTGGAAATGGAAATATCTTCAGATAGATAATCGAGAGGAGATTCATGAAGAAATGTTTGTGAGGCATGCATTTCCCTCACAGAGTTAAACTTCTCTTCTCATCGATGTTTATGGAATCCCAATGGGAGAGATAGCTCCCGTGGACACTGAGGAGTATATTTACTGCTATGGTGGAAAAGGAAATATCCTCAGAAAAAAACTGGAAAGAAACTTTCTGTGAAACTGCTTTGTGACAGATATGACTACCTGTCTCACATAGATGAAACTGTCTTTCTATTACGCAGTTTTGAAACTACATCATGGAAGGATTCGCTGAGGGACATTCGGGAGCACATACAGGCTGGTGGGGAAATAGGAGATATCTTAAGATAGCAACTGGAGAGAAACTTTCTGAGAAACTGCTTTGTGATGTCTGCATTCCACTCAGGGAGGCATACCTCTTTTCTCACAAGGCAGTGTTTGAACACTGTTGCTGTCAAAGTGAAAAAGAGATACTTTGCAGCATATTGAGGACTATGGAGAAATTGAAATATCCAGAAATAAAACCCAGAAAAAAGTTCCAAGAAACTGCTCTCTGACATGTACATTCATTTCAGAGTGTTAAAGCTTATGCTAAGTCGCCTAGATTGGAAAGTCTGTCTTTGAGGAAACTGTGAAGGGATATTAAATGACACCTAGGGGCTTGTGGTGAGAAAGGAAACGTCTTCCGATGGAAACTGGAGAGAAACATTTTGAGCAACTGCTTAGTGATGGGTGCATTCATCTCACAGAGTTAAATCGTTCTTTGGATTGAACAGTTTTAAATCGCTGTTTCTGTGATACCTGAGAAAGGATATTTGGGAAAGCTCTTAATAATATGCTGAAAAAGAAATACCATCCAATAAATGCCAGAAGGAATCTGTCTGTGAAACTTCTCTAGGTCGCTTGAATTCCACTTGCACAGTTAAGCTTCTGTTTTCATTGAGGAGTATTCTAACAATGTTTTAGGTTACTCAGCTGAGGGATACTCGGGAGCGATTTGAGGTTTCCAGTGAAAACGGAAACACCTTTAGATAGATACTGAAGGAAGATTTCCGAGGAGTGGCCTTGTGACATGTGCATTCAACTCACAGAGACGTACTTTCCTTGTCATAGAGGAATGGGAAATCCTGTTTGGAGAAAAAGAGACCAGGGGACATTCCGGAGTATACGAAAGGCTATGGTTGAAAAGGAACTATCCTCAGACAAAAACTGGAAAGAATCTTTCTGTGAAACTGCTATGTGATAGATATGTCTATTCATCTCACACAGAGAAAATTTTCTGTATATTATGCAGTTTTGAGACTGCCTCATGGACAGATTCAGGAAGGCATATTTGGGAGGATATTCAGGTGTATGGTGTAAAAGGAGATATCATCAGATAAAAACTGGAGAGAAGCTTTCTGAGAGACTGCTTTGTGTTGTGTGCATTCCACTGAGGGAATTATACCTCTTTCATCATAAGGCAGTGTATGAACAAGGTTCTTCTGAAAATGAATACCTTGCAACGCATTGAAAACTATTGTGAAAAATGAAATATCCTGAAATGACACTCAGAAGGAAGCATTCCAATGAAATGCTCTCTAACGTGTGCATTCATGTCACAGAGTTAAAGCTTACACTACATTGACCAGTTTGGAAGCTCTGTTTTAGAGGAATCTTTGGGGTGTTATTAAGAGGCACCACTGGGCTTGTGATGAGTAAGGAAACGATTTCCATTGAAAACTGGAGAGAAGCTTTCGGAGCAGCTGTTTGTGATGTGTGTATCCATCTTGTAGCATTACATCATTTTTTGGACTGAGCAGTTTTGACATCAATGTTTCTGTGGAAACTGAGGAAGAAAATTTGGGAACGCTCCTAGGAATATGCTGAAAAAGGAATATCCTCCTATAAAAATCAGAAGGAAACACTCTGTGTATCCGTTGCAGGTCGTATCAAGTCCACTCACACAGTTAAGCTCCCGTTTTCATTGAGCAGTATGATAACACTGTTATACGTGAGTCAGCTAATGGATAACTGGGAGCGCTTTGAGGCTAACAGTGAAAATGGAAATATCTTCAGATAGATACTCGAGAGGAGATTGAGGAAGAAATGTTTGTGATGTATGCCTTTCCCTCACAGAGTTAAACTTCTATTCTCATAGGGGTTTATGGAATCCCGATGGCAGAAAGAGCTCTCGGGGACATTCAGGAGTATATTTACTGCTATGGTGGAAAAGGAAATATCCTCAGACAAAAACTGCAAAGAAACTTTCTGTGAAACAGCTTTGTAACTGATATATCTATTCATCTCACATAGATGAAACTGTCTTTCTATTAGGCAGTTTTGAAACTGCATCGTTGACGGATTGGCGAAGGGACATTCGGGAGCACATACAGGTTGGTGGGGAAATAGGAGAAATCTTCAGATAACAATTGGAGAGAGACTTTCTGAGAAAGTGCGTTGTGATGTCTGCATTCCACTCTGGCAGTTATACCTCTTTTCTCACAAGGCAGTGTTTGAACACTGTTCCTGTAAGGGTGAAGAAGAGGTACTTTGTGGCGTACTGAGGACTATGGTGAAAATTTTAATATCCGGAAATAAAACCCAGAAAACAGCATTCCAAGAAACTGCTCTCTGACGTGTACATTCATTTCAGAGTGTTAAAGATGACACTAGGTTGTGCAGTTTGGAAACTCTGTCTTTGAGGAAATTGTGAGGGGATATTAAGTGACACCCCGACGCTTATGGTGAGAAAGAAAATGTTCTCCGATGAAAACAGGAGAGAAACTTTCAGAGCAACCGCTTTGTGATGTGTGTATTCATCTCATACAGTGAAATCGTCCTTTGTATTGAACAGTTTTAAATCGCTGTTTCTGTGATATCTGAGAAAGGACATTTGGGAACACTCTTAATAATAGGCTGAAAAAGAAACACCATCTGATAAACGCCAGAAGGAAACGGCCTGTGAAACTTCTCTAGGTCGCTTGAATTCCACTCGCAGAGTAAAGCTTCTGTTTTCATTGAGCAGTATTCTAACAATGTTTAGGTTAATCAGTTAAGGTCTACTCGGGATCGATTTGAGACTTCCGGTGAGAACTGAAATATCTTTATATAGATACAGGAGGAGGCTTCTGAGGAGGGGCCATGTGATGTGTGCATTCTACTCACAGAGATATACTTTTCTTCTCATAGAGGAATGGGAAATCCTGTTTGGAGAAAAAGCGACCAGGGGATATTCGGGAGTATATGAAAGGCTATTGTGAAAAAAAGAAGTATCCTCAGACAAAAACTGGAAAGAAGCTTTCTGTGAAACTGCTTTGTAATAGATATTTCTATTCATTTCACATGGATAAAACATCCTTTCTATTACATAGTTTTGAAACTGGGTCATGGACGGATTCGAGAAGCGACGTTCGGCAGGACATTCAGGTGTACTGTGAAAACAGAGTTATCTTCAGGTAAAAGCTGGAGAGAAGCTGTCTGAGAAAGTGCTTTGAGATGTGTGCATTGCACTCAGGGATTTATACCTTTTTTCTCATAAGGTAGTGTTTGAACACTCTTCCTGTAAAACTGAAAAAGTGACATTTTGCAGCGAATTGAAGACTATGGCAAAAAGTCAAATATCCTGAAATAAAACCCAGAAAGAAGGATTCCAAGAAACTGCACTCTGATGTGCGCATTCATTTCAGAAAGTTTACGTTTACAATTTGTTGCCCCGTTTAAAAACTCTGTCTTTGAAGAATCTGTGAAGGGTTATTAAGTGGCACCCATAGTCTTGTGGTTAGAAATGAAACGCCTTTCGATGAAAACTGGACAGAATCCTTCAGAGTAACTGCATTGTAATGTGTGTATGCATCTCAAAAAATTAAATCTTTCTTTGGATTGAGCAGTTTGAAGTCACTGTTTCTGTGGAACCTGAGAAAGAACATTTGGTAATGCTCTTAAGAATATGCTGAAAAAGAAATACCCTCCGATAAAAAACAGAAGAAAACGTTCTGCGATACTTCTCTTTGTCACATGAAGTCCACTCGCACAGGTAAGCTCTGGTTTTCTTTGAGCAGTATTCTAACCCTGTTCTTGTTTATTCTGTGAAGTGATATGCTGAAGCACTCTGAGGTTTTCAGTGAAAAAGGAAACATCTTCAGATACATACCAGAGAGAAGATTTCCGAGGAGCTGCTTTGTGATATGTACATTCCACTCACAGGGTTATACCTCTATTCTCTAAGCAGACTGGGGAGTCCCATTTGGAGGAAAAGCTACAAGGGGACATTCGAAAATATACGGACTGCTATGGTGTAAAAGGTAATATCATCAGACAAAAACAGGAAAGAAACTTTCTGTGAAACTGCGTTGTGGTAAATATGTCTCCTCACCTCCCATAGAAAAAGCTTTTTTCTACTATGCAGTTTTGAAACTGTGTGGAGGACAGAAATGCAAAGGGACATTAGGGAGCACATTCAGGCCTGTGGGGAAAGAAGATATATATTCACATAAAAACAGGACAAAAGCTTTCTGAGAAACTGCTTTGTGATGTGTGCATTCCACTCAGAGAATTACACCTCTTTTCTCATAAGGCACTTTTTGAACACTGTTCTTGCAAAATTGAAAAAGAGACATTTTGCAGTGAATTGAAGAATGTGGCAAAAAGTGAAATATTCTGAATTAAAGCCAGAAAAGAAGCGTTCTAAGAAACTCCTCTCTGATGTGTGCATTCATTTCAGAGAGTTAAAGCTTACACTACATTGCCCATTTTGGAAGCTGTCTTTGAGGCATTTGTGAAGGGATATTTAGTGCTACCCCTGGGATTGTGGTGAGAAAGGAAATGTCTTCCAAGGAAAATTGCAGAGAATCATACAGAGCAACTGCTTTGTGATGTGTGTAATCATCTCATAGCCTTAAATCATTGTTTGGATTGAGCAGGTTGATAACTCTGTTTCTGTGGAACCTGAGTAGAGACATTTGGGAATGGTCTCAAGAATATATGAAGAATAAATACCCAGGGAGGTGGAGCAAGATGGACGAATAAGAACAGCTCCAGTCTCCAACTCCCAGTGCATGCGACACAGAAGACCGGTGATTTCTGCATTTTCAACTGAGGTACTGGGGTCATCTCACTAGCGAGTGCTGGACAATCGGTGCCGGTCAGCTGCTGCAGACCGACTGGTGAGAGCTGAAGCAGGGCCAGGCATCACCACACCTGGGAAGTGCAAGGGGGAAGGGAATCCATTTTTCTAGCCAGGGGAAGTGAGACACACAACACCTGGAAAATCGGGTAACTCCCAACGCAATACAGAACTTTAAGCAAACAGGCACATCAGATTATATCCCACACCTGGCCAGGAAACTCCCACGGCCACAGAGCCTCCCTCACTGCTAGCACAGCAGTCTGAGATCTAACAGCAAGGCAGCAGCGAGGCTGTGGGAGGGCACCTGCCATTGATGAGGCTTTAGTATGTAAACAAATCTGCTGAGAAACTCTAATTGGGTGGAGCTCACAGCAGCTCAAGGAAACCTGCCTGTCTCTGTAGACTCCACCTCTGGGGACAGGGCACAGCTAAACAACAACAACAAAAAAGCAGCAGCAAACCTCTGCAGACGCAAACGACTCTGACAGCTTTGAAGAGAGCAGTGGATCTCCCCATATGGTAGTTGAGAAGGGACAGACTGCCTGCTCAAGAGGGTCCCTGACCCCTGAGTAGCCTAACTGGGAGACATCCCCCACTAAGGGCAATCTGACACCCCTCACCTCACAGTGTGGTGTACAACACTGAGAGGAAGCTTCCAAAGTAAGAATCAGACATGTACACTCTCTGTTCAGCAATATTCTACCTTCTGCAACCTCTGCTGCTGATACCCAGGCAAACAGGGTCTGGAGTGGACCTCAACCAATCTCCAACAGACCTGCAGCTGAGGGTCCTGACTGTTAGAAGGAAAATTATCAAACAGGAAGGACAGCTATACCAAAACACCAACAGTACGTCACCATCATAAAAGACGAAAGGCAGATAAAACCACAAAGATGGGGAAAAAGCAGGGCAGAAAAGCTGGAAATTCAAAATATAAGAGTGCATCTCCCCCTGCAAAGGAGCACAACTCATGGCTAGCGGTGGATCGAAGCTGGTCAGAGAATGACTTTGACGAGATGAGAGAAGAAGTCTTCAGTCCATCAAATTTCTCAGAGCTAAAGGAGGAATGACGTACCCAGCGCAAAGAAACTAAAAATCTTGAAAAAAAGTGGAAGAATTGACAGTTACACTAATTAATGCAGAGAAGGTCATAAACGAATCAACAGAGATGAAAACCATGACACAAGAAATACGTGACAGATGCACAAGCTTCAGTAACTGACTCGATCAACTGGAAGTAAGAGTGTCAGCGATTGAGAATCAAATGAAAGAAATGAAGTGAGAAGAGCAACCAAAAGAAAAAAGAAGAAAAAGAAATGAACAAAGCCTGCAAGAAGTATGGGATTATGTAAAAAGACCAAATCTACGTCTGATTGGGGTTCCTGAAAGTGAGGGGGAAAATGGAACCAAGTTGGAAAACACGCTTCAGGATATCATCCAGGAGAACTTCCCCAACCTAGTAGGGCAGGCCAACATTCAAATTCAGGAAATACACAGAACGCCACAAAGATACTCCTTGAGAAGTGCAACTCCAAGACACATAATTGCCAGACTCACCAAAGCTGAAATGAAGGAAAAAATCTTAAGGGCAGCTGGAGACAAAGGTTGGGTTACACACAAAGGGAAGCCCTTCAGACTAACAGCAGATCTCTCGGCAGAAACTCTACAAGCCACAAGAGAGTGGGGGCCAATATTCAACATTCTTAAATAAAAGAATTTTAAACCCAGAATTTCATATCCAGCCAAACTAAGTTTCATAAGTGAAGGAGAAATAAAATCCTTTACAGAGAAGCAAATGCTTAGAGATTTTGTCACCACCAGCCCTGCCTTACAAGAGACCCTGAAAGAAGCCCTAAACATGGAAAGGAACAACCGGCACCAGCCATTGCAAAAAGATGCCAAAATGTCGAGACCATGGAGACAAGGAAGACACTGCCTAAAATAACGAGCAAAATAACCAGTTAATATCATAATGGCAGGATCAATTTCACACATAACAAAATTAACCTTAAATGTTTATGGACTAAATGTTCCAATTAAAAGACACAGACTGGCAAACTGGATAAAGAGTCAGGACCCATGAGTCTGCAGCATTCAGGAGACCCATCTTACATGCAGAGACATACATAGGCTCAAATAAATGGATGGAGGGAAATCTACCAAGCAAATGGAGAACAAAAAAAAAAAAAAAAAAGCAGGGGTTGCAATCCTAGTCTCTGATAAAACAGACTTTAAACCATCAAAGATCAAAAGAGACAAAGAAGGCCATTACATAATGGTAAAGGGATCAATTCAACAGGAAGAGCTAACCATCCTAAATATATATGCACCCAATACAGGAGCACCCAGATTCATAAAGCAAGTTTTAGAGACGTACAAAGACACTTACTCTCCCATACAATAATAATGGGAGAATTCAACACTCCACTGTCAACATTAGACAGATCAACGAGAGAGAAAGTTAACAAGGATATCCAGGAATTGAAGTCATCTCTGCACCAAGTGGACCTAATAGACATCTATAGAACTCTCCACCTCAAATCAACAGAATATACATTCTTCTCAGCACCACATCACACTTATTCCAAAATTGACCACATAATTGGAAGTAAAGCACTCCTCAGCAAATGTAAAGGACAGAAATTATAACAAACTGTCTCTCAGACCACAGTGCAAACAAACTAGAACTCAGGACTAAGGAACTCAATTAAAACCGCACAACTACATGGAAACTGAACAACGTGCTCCTGAATGACTACTGGGGAAATAACGAAATGAAGGCAGAAATAAAGATTTTCTTTGAAACCAATGAGAACAAAGATACAACATACCAGAATCTCTGGGACACATTTAAAGCAGTGTGTAGAGAGAAATTTATAGCCCTAAATGCCCACAAGAGAAAGCTGGAAAGATCTAAAATTGACACTCTAACATCACAATTAAAAGAACTAGAGAGGCAAGAGCAAACACATTCAAAAGCTAGCAGAAGACAAGAAATAACTAAGATCAGAGCAGAACTGAAGGAAATAGAAACACGAAAAACCCTCCAAAAATCAATGTACCATATGACCCAGCCATCCCACTACTGGGTATATACCCAAAGGATTATAAATTATGCTACTACAAAGACACATGCACATGTATGTTTATTGTGGCACTATTCACAATAGCAAAGACTTGGAATCAACCCAAATGTCCATCAGTGACAGACTGGATTAAGAAAATGTGGCACAGATACACTATGAAATACTATGCAGCCATAAGAAAGGATGAGTTTGCGTCCTTTGTAGGGACATGGATGCAGCTGGAAACCATCATTCTTAGCAAACTATCACAAGAAGAGAAAACCAAACACCGCATGTTCTCACTCATAGGTGGGAACTGAACAATGAGATCACTTGGACTCGGGAAGGGGAACATCACACACTGGGGCCCATTATGGGGAGGGGGGGGGATTGCACTGGGGAGTTATACCTGATATAAATGATGAATTGATGGGTGCTGACGAGTTGATGGGTGCAGCACACCAACATGACACAGGTATACATATGTAACAAACCTGCACGTTATGCACATGTACCCTAGAACTTAAAGTATAATAAAAAAAATCAATGAATCATGGAGTTGGTTTTTTGAAAAGATCAACAAAATTGACAGACCGCTAGCAAGACTAATGAAGAAAAGAGAGAAGAATCAAATAGATGCAATATAAAATGATAAAGGGGATATCACCACCGACCCCTCAGAAATACAAACTACCATCAGAGAATACTATAAACACCTCTAGCAAATAAACTAGAAAATCTAGAAGAAACGGATAATTTCCTGGACACTTACCCTCTTCCAAGACTAAACCAGGATGAAGTTGAATCCCTAAATGGACCAATAGCAGGCTGTGAAATTGAGGCAACAATTAATAGCCTACCAACCAAAAAAGGCCAGGACCAGATGGATTCACAGCTGAATTCTACCAGAGGTACAAGGAGGAGCTGGTACCATTCCTTCTGAAACTATTCCAATCCATAGAAAAAGAGGGAATCCTCCCTAACTCATTTTATGACGCCAACATCATCCTGATACTAAAGCCTGGTAGATACACAACAAAAAAAGAGAATTTTAGACCAATATCCCTGATGAACATTGATGCAAAAATCCTCAATAAAATACTGGCAAACCGGATTCAGCAGCACATCCAACAGCTTATCCACCATGATCATGTGGGCTTCATCCCTGGGATGCAAGGCTGGTTCAACATTCACAAATCAATAAACGTAATCCAGCATATAAACAGAAGCAAAGACAGAAACCACATGATCATCACAATAGATGCAGAAAAGGCTTTTGACAAAATTCAACCGCCCTTTATGCTCAAAACTCAAATAATAAGAGCTATTTATGACAAAATAATAAGAGCTATTTATGACAAACCCACAGACAGTATCATACTGAATGGACAAAAACTGGAAAAATTCCCTTTGAAAACTGGCACAAGACAGGGATGCCCTCTCTCACCGCTCCTATTCAACATAGGGTTGGAAGTTCTGGCTAGGGCACTCAGGCAAGAGAAAGAAATCAAGTGTATTCAGTTAGGAAAAGAAGAAGCCAAATTGTCCCTGTTTGCAGATGACATGATTGTATATTTAGAAAACCACATTATCTCAGCCCAAAATCTTCTTAACCTGATAAGCAACTTCAGCAAAGTCTTAGGATACAAAGTGAATGTGCAAAAATCACAAGCATTTTTTATACAGCAGTAATAGACAAACAGAAAGCCAAATCATGAATAACTTCCATGCACAATTGCTTCAAAGAGAATAAAATACCTAGGAATCCAACTTTCTAGGGATGTAAAGGACCTCTTCAAGGAGAACTACAAACCACTGCTCAGTGAAATAAAAGAGGAAACAAACAAATGGAAGAACATACCAGGCTCATGGATAGGAAGAATCAATATCATGAAAATGGCCATAATGCCCAAGGTTATTTATAGATTCAATGCAATTCCCAAGAAGCTACCAATGAGTTTCTTCACAGAATTGGAAAAAAACTGCTTTAAAGTTCATATGGAACAAAAACAGAGCACGCATTGCGAAGACAATCCTAAGTCAAAAGAAAAAAGCCGGAGGTATCACGCTAACTGACCTCAAACTATAATACAAGGCTACAGTAACCAAAACAGAATGGTACTGGTACCAAAACAAAGATAGAGACCAATGGAACAGAACAGAGTCCTCAGAAATAATACCACACATCTACAGCCATCTGATCTTTGACAAACCTGAGAGAAACAAGAAATGGGGAAAGGATTCCCTATTTAATTTATGGTGCTGGGAAAATTGGCTAGCCATAAGTAGAAAGCTGAAACTGGATTGTTTCCTTACTCCTTATACAAAAATTAATTCAAGATGAATTACAGACTTAAATGTTAGACCTAATACCATAAAAACCCTAGAAGAAAACCGAGGTAGCATCACTCGGGACATGGGCATGGGCAAGGACTTCATGTCTAAAACACCAAAAGCAACGGCAGCAAAAGCCAAAATTGACAAATGGGATCTAATTAAACTAAAGAGCTTTTGCACAGCAAAAGAAACTACCATCAGAGTGAACAGGCCACCTACAGAATGGGAGAAAATTTTTGCAATCTACTCATCTGACAAAAGGATGATATCCAGAACCTACAAAGAACTCAAACAAATTTACAAGAAAAAACCAAACAACCCCAACAAAAAGTGGCAAAGGATATGAACAGACATTTCTCAAAAGAAGACATTCATACAGCCAACAGACTCATGAAAAAATTCTCATCATCACTGACCATCAGAAAAATGCAAATCAAAACCACAATGAGATACCATCTCACACCAGTTAGAATGGCAATCATTAAAAAGTCAGGAAACAACAGGTGTGGAGAGGATGTGGAGAAATAGGAACACTTTTACACTGTTGGTGGGATTGTAAACTAGTTCAACCATTATGGAAAACAGTATGGCGATTCCTCAAGGATCTAGAACTAGATGTATCATATGACACAGCCATCCCACTACTGAGTATACACCCAAAGGATTATAAATCGTGCTGCTATAAGGACACATGCACACATTTATTTATTGCGGCACTATTCACAATATCAAAGACTTGGAATCAACTCAAATGTCCATCTGTGACAGACTGGATTAAGAAAGTGTGGCATGTATACACCATGGAATACTATGCGGCCATAAAAAAGGATGAGTTTGCATCCTCTGTAGGGACATAGATGCAGCTGGAAACCATCATTCTTAGCAAACTATCACAAGAACAGAAAACCAAACACAGCATGTTCTCACTCATAGGTGGGAACTGAACAATGAGATCACTTGGACTCAGGAAGGGGAACATCACACACCGGGACCTCTCATGCGGAGGGGGTGGGGGGAGCGATTGCATAGGGAGTTATACCTGATATAAATGAAGAATTCATGGGTGCTGACGCGTTGATGGGTGCAGCACACCAACATGGCACAAGTATATATATGTATCAAACCTGCACGTTATGCACATGTACCCTAGAACTTAAAGTATAATAATAAAGAAAAACAAAGTAATACCCTCCAACAAAAGGAGAAGGAAAAATTCTGTGATAATCCACTAGGACACGTGAATTCCACTCACACAGTTAAGCTACTGTTTTCATTCAGCAGTATTCTGTCACTCTTTTAGGAGTGCTTTGAGGCTTACGGTGAAAATGAAAGTATCTTCAGACAGATACTGGAGAGAAGATATCTGAGGAGCTGCTTGGTGACGTGAGTATTCCACTCATAGAGTTATAGTTTTCTTCTGATAGCTTATTGCAGAATCCCGTTTGGAGAAAACGCTACAAGGGGACATTCGAGAGTATATGGACGGCTACGGTGAAAGAGGAAATATACTCAGAAAAATAGTGCAAAGAAGCTTTCTGTGAAACTGCTATGTGATAGATATGTTTATTCATCTCAAATAGAGAAAATTTTCTTTATATTATGCAGTTTGGAAACTACATCATGGACAGATTCGTGAAGGGACATTTGGGAGCACAGTCAGGCATATGGTGTAAAAGGAGATATCCTCAGACAAAAACTGAGAGAAGCTTTCAGAGAAACTGCTTGTGGTGTGTGCATTCCACTGAGGGATGTTTACCTATTTCATCAAAAGGCAGTGTTTGAACAAGGTTCTTCTCAAAGTGAAAAAGCGATATTTTGCAACGTGTTGGAAACAACATTTCAGAGAGTTAAAGCTTACACTACATTGTCCAGTTTGGAAAATCTGTCTTTCAGGAATCCTTGAGGTGTTATTAAGAGGCATCCCTCGGCTTGTGAACTGGAAGGAAGACAAAAACTGGAAGGAAGCTTTCTGTGAAACTGCCTTGTGATAGATATGTCTGTTCTTTTCACATGGATAAAACTTTCTTTCTATTACGCAGTATTGAAACTGTATCGTGGATGGATTTGCAAAGGTATGGTCGATAGGACATTCAGGCATACGGAGAAAAGGGAGTCATCTTCAGGTAAAAACTGGAGAGAAGCTGTCTGAGAAAGTGCTTTGAAACATGTGCATTCCACTCAGGGATTTATACCTCTTTTCTCAGAAGGCAGTGTTTGAGCACTGTTCCTGTAAAAGTGAAAAAGTGACATTTTGCTGCACATTGAAGACTATGGCAAAAAGTCAAATATCCTGAAATTAAACCCAGAAAGAAGGATTCCAGGGAATTGTGCTCTGACGTGTGAATTCATTTCAGACAGTTAAAGTTTACTCTACGTTGCCCTGTTTGGAAACTCTGTCTTTGAAGAATCTGTGAAGAGATATTAAGTGGCGCCCGGAGGCTTGTGGTGAGAAAGGAAACGCCTTCCATTGAAAACTGGACAGAATCCTTCAGAGTAACTGCTTTGTAATATATGTACGCATCTCAACAAATTAAATCATTCTTTGGATTGAGCAGTTTGAAGTTACTGATTCTGTTTAACCTGAGAAAGGACATTTGGGAACACTCTTAAGAATGTGTTGAAAAAGAAATACCTTCCGACAAAAAACAGAAGAAACCTTTCTCTGAAACTGCTCTTTGTCACGTGAAGTTCACTTAAGATTCGGTTTTCATTGAGCAGTATTCTAAAACTGTTTTCCTTTAGTCTGTGCAGTGATATGCTGGAACGCTCTCAGGCTTTTGGTGAAAAAGGATACATCTTCAGATACATACTGGAAAGAAGATTTCCAACGAGCTGCTTTGTGACATGTGCATTCCACTCACAGGGTTATCCTTTTTTTCTCCTAGAAGATTGGAAAATCCCATTTGGAGAAAAAGCTACAAGGGGACATTCGGGAATACAAGGATGGCTCTGGTTAAAAAGGAAATATCATCAGACAAAAAGTGGAAAGAAGCTTTCTGTGAAAATGCGTGGTGGTAGATATTTCTATTCACCTCACATAGATAAAACCTTCTTCTATTACGCTATTTTGAAATCACGAAATGAATAGAAACGTGAAGGGACATTAGGGAGCACATTCAGTCCTGTGTGGAAATAGGAGATATCTACACATAAAAACTGGAGAGAAGCTTTCTGAGAAACTGCTTGGTGATGTGTGCATTCCACTCAGGAAATTGTACCTCTTTTCTCATAAGGCACTTTTTGAACACTGCTGCTGTGAAAATGAAAAAGGGATATTTTGAAGCAAATTGAAGACTTTGGTGAACTGTGAAATATCTGGAATTAAAAAAGGAAAGAAGCGATCTAAGAAATTCCCTTGTGACGTGTGCATTCATTTTAGAGAGTTAAAGCTTACACTATGTTCCCCAGCTTGGAAGCTCTGTATTTGAGGAACTTGTGAAGGGATAATAAGTGGTTCCTTTGTGCTTGCAGTGAGAAAGAAACGTCTTCTGATGAAAACTGCAGAGAATCTTTCAGAGCAACTGCTTGGTGATGTATGTCATCATCTCACAGACTTCAATCATTGCTGGGATTGAGCAGTTTGATATCTCTCTTTCTGTGGAACCTGAGCAGAAACATTTGGGAGTGCTCTCAAAATTATGTGACAAAGAAATACCCTCCAATAAAATAGAGAAGGAAATATTCTGTGATACTGTGCTAGGTCGTGTGAATTCCACTCGCAACATTAAGCTTCTGCTTTCATTTAGCAGTATTCTAACACTCTTTTAGGTGAGTCAGCTGAGGGATACTCGGGAGCGCTTTGAGGATTATGGTGAAAATGAAAATATCTACAGACAGATACTGGAGATAATTTATCTGAGGAGCTGCTTGGTGACATGTGAATTCCACTCATAGAGTTGTAGTTTTCTTCTCATATAGTATTGCAAAATCCTGTTTGGATAAAACGCTACCAGGGGACATTCAAGAGTATATGGACGGCTATGGTGAAAAAGGAAATATACTGAGAAAAAAACTGGAAAGAAGCTTTTGTGAAACTGCTATGTGATAGATATGTCAACTCATCTCACATAGAGAAAATTTTCTTTATATTACACAGTTTGGAAACTGCATCATGGATGGATTCATGAAGGGAAGTTCGGCAGGACATTCAGGCTTATGGTGAAAAGGGAGTTATCTTCAGATAAAAAACCGGAGAAAAGCTATATGTGAAAGTGCTGGAGATGTGTGCATTCCACTCAGTGATTTATACCTTTTTTCTCATAAGGCAGTGTTTGAACACTGTCGCAGCAAAACTGAAAATGTGACATTGTACAGTGCATTGAAGGCCATGGTGAAAAGTGAAATATCCTGAAATAAAACCCAGAAAGAAGGATGCCAAGAAACTGCGCTCTGACGTGTGCATTCATTTCAGTGTGTAAAAGTTTAAACTTCGTTGCCCCGTTCAGAAACTCTGTGTTTGAAGAATCTATGAAGGGATATTAAGTGGTGCCCGAAGGCTTGCAGTGAGAAAGGAAACGCCTTCTGATGAAAACTGGACAGAATCGTTCAGAGTAATTGCTTTGCAATGTGTGTACACATCTCATAGAAATAAATCATTCATTGGATTGAGCAGTTTGAACTCACTGTTTCTGTGGAAACTGAGAAAGGACATTTTGGAATGCTCTTAAGAATATGCTGAAAAAGAAATACCCTCCAATAAAAAACAGAAGAAAACTCTGTGAAACTGCTCTTTGTCACGTGAAGTCCACTCGCAAAGTTAAGCTTCAGTTTTCATTGAGCACTGTTCTAACACTCTTTTTGTTTAGTCTGTGAAGTGATATGCTGGAGTGCTTTGAGGCTTTCAGTGAAAAAGGAAACATCTTCAGATACATACCAGAGAGAAGATTTCCAAGGAGCTGCTTTGTGACATATACATTCCAGTCACAGGATTATACATCTTTTCTCCAAGAAGATTGGGCAAACCGGCTTGGAGAAAAAGCTACAAGGGGACATTCGAGAATATATGGACTGCTATGGTGAAAAAGGAAATATCATCAGAGAAAAAGTGAAAGAAGATTTATGTGAAACTGCGTTGTGGTAGATATGTCTACTCACCTCCCATAGAAAAAACTTTTTTCTATTACGCAGTTTTGAAACTACATAATGGATGGAAATGCGTCTGCCTGAAGATATTTTCGTTTTCACAGTAAGCCTCAAAGCACTCCCGTGTATCCCTTCGCTGACTCACCGAAAAGTGTGTTAGAATACTGCTCAAAGACAACTGAAGCTTAACTTTGCGAGTGGAATTCAAGTGACTTGGAGCAGTATCAGAGAGTGTTTCCTTCTCTTTTTTATTGGAGGGTGTTTATTTTTCACATATTCTTGAGAGCATTCCCAAATGGCCTTGCTCAGGTTCCACAGAAACAGAAATATCAAACTGCTCAATCTAAACAATGATTTAAATCTATGAGATGATTATGCATATCACAAAGCAGTTGCTCTGAAAACTTCTCTTCACTTTTCATCGGAATATGTTTACTTTCTGACCACAAGCCTCCGGGCGCCATTTAATATCCCTTCACAGATTCCTCAAAGACAGAGTTTCCAAACGGGACAACGTAGTGTAAACTTTTATCTGTGAAATGAGTACACACGTAAGAGTACAATTTCTTGGAATCCTTCTTTCTGGGTTTTATTTCAGGATATTTCACTTTTCACTATAGTCTTCCATGTGCTGCCAAATGTCACTTTTTCAGGTTTACAAGAACAGTGCTCAAACACTGCCTTATGAGAAAAGAGGTATACATCCCTGAGTGGAATGCACACATCTCAAAGAACTTTCTCAGACAGCTTCTCTCCAGTTTTTATTTGAAGATAACTCCCTTTTCACCGTACGCCTGAATGTCCTGCCGAACGACCCTTTGTGAATCCGTCCATGGCAGACTTTGAAAACTGTGTAATAGAAGGAAAGTTTTATACATGTGAAATGAATAGACATATCTATCACTAAGCAGTTTCACAGAAAGCTTCTTTCCAGTTTTTGTCTGAGGATAGTTCCTTTTTTACCATAGACATTCATATACTCCTGAATATCCCCTGGTCGCTTTTCCTCCAAACACTATTTAACATTCCTGTTTGAGAAGAAGAGTATATCTCTGTGAGTAGAATGCACACGTCACAAGGCCGCTCCTCAGAAATCTTCCTCCAGTATCTATCTAAAGATATTTCCGTTTTCACCAGAAGCCTCAAATCGGTCCCGAGTATCCCTCAGCTGATTAATGTAAAACATTGCCAGAATAATGCTCAATGAAAACAGAAGCTTAATTGTGCGAGTGGAATTTAAGCGACCTAGGGAAGTTTCACATAGAGTTTCCTTCTGGCATTTTTCGGATTGTATTTCTTTTTCAGCATATTATTAAGAGCTTTCCCAAATGTCCTTTCTCAGGTATCACAGAAAGGGCGATTTAAAACTGCTCAATCCAAAGAAGGTTTATCTCTATGAGATGAATACACACATCACAAAGCAGTTGCTCCGAACCTTTCTCTTCAGTTTTCAATGGAAGACGTTTCCTTTCTCACCACAAGACTTGGGGTGTCACTTAATATCCCTTCACAATTTCCTCAAGGACAGAGTTTCCAAACTGGGTGATTTCGTGTAAGCTTTAACTCTCTGAAATGAATGTATACGTCAGAGAGCAGTTTCTTGGAAAGCTTTTTTCTGTGTTTTATTTCCAGATCTTTCAATATTCGCCAGTCTTCTGTATGCTGCAAAATATCTCTTTTTCACTTTTACCGGAACAGTGTTCAAACACTGCCTTGTGAGAAAAGAGGTAAAACTCCCTGAGTGGAATGCAGACATCATGAAGATGTTTCTCAGAAATTTTCACTCCGATTGTTATCTGAAGCTATCTCCTAGTTCGTCACCAGCCTGTATGTGTTCCCGAGTGTCCCTTCGTGAATCCGTCCATGATGCAGTTTCAAAACTGCATAGAAAGAAAGTTTCATCTATGTGAGATGAATAGATATGTCTGTCACAAAGTGGTTTCACAGAAAGTTTCTTTCCAGTTTTTGTCTGAGGATATTTTCTTTTCCACCATAGCAGTAAATATACTCCTGAATGTCCCTGGTAGCTATTTCTGCCAAAGGGAATTCATAAACCCCTATGAGATGAAAAGTTTAAATCTGTGTGGGACATGCATACGTCACAAAGTATTTCTTAATAAATCTACTATCGAGTATCTGTCTGATGATATTTCCGTTTTTAGCATTAGCCTCTAAGTGCTTCCGATTATCCCTTAGCTGACTCATGTAAAACAGTGTTAGGATACTCCTCAATGAAATCGGAGGCTTAACTGTGTGAGTGGACTTGATATGACCTGGAACAGTTTCACAGAGGGTTTCCTTCTGGTTTGTATCTGAGGATACTTCTTTTTCAGTATATTCTTAGGAGCGTTCCCAAGTGTTCTTTCTCAGATTCCACAGAAACATTGATTTCAAACTGCTCTATCCAAGAATGATGTAATGCTACAAGAAGAATACACACATCATAAAGCAGCTTCTCTCAAAACTTCTCTCCATCCTCATCGGAAGTCGTTTCCTTGCTCACTACAAGCCCTGGGGTGCCCCTTCATAACACCTCAATGATTACTCAAAGACAGAGCTTCCAAACTGGGCAAGGTAGGGTAATCCTTAACTCTCTGAAATGAATGCACACGTTAGAGAGCATTGCCTTGGAACACTTCTTTCTGGGTTTTATTTCAGGATATTTCACTTTTCGTGATAGTTTTCAGCGCATTGCAAAATATCACTTTTTCACTTTCAGAAGAAACTTGTTCAAACACTGCCTTATGATGAAAGAGATAAAACTTCCTCAGTGCACACAACACGAAACAGTTTCTCAGAAAGCTTCTCTCCAGTTTTTATCTGATGATATCTCCTTTTACAATGCACTCCTGAATGTGCTCCTAAATGTCCCTTCGCGAATCGGTCCATGACACAGTTTCAAAACTGCGTAATATAAATAAAATTTTCTCCATGTGAGATGAATAGATATATCTATCACATAGCAGTCACACAGAAAGCTTCTTTCCAGTTTTTTTTCTGAGTATATTTCCTGTTTCACCATAGCCATCCATATACTCTCAAATGTCCCCTGGTAGCGTTTTCTCGAAACGGAATTCTGCAATACTTCATGAGAAGAAAACTATAACTCTATGAGTGGAATTCAAACGTCACAAAGGAGCTCGTCAAATATCTTTTCTCCAATATCTGTCTGAAGATATTTTCGTTTTCACCATAAGTGTCAAAGCGCTCAGGAGTATCCCTTAGCAAACTCACCTAAATCCGTGTTAGAATACTGCTCAATGAAAACAGAGGCTTAACTGTAATAGTTGAATTCACGTGACCTAGAGAAGTATCACAGAGTGTTTCCTTCTCTTTTTTATTGGAAGGTGTTTCTTTTTCACATAATCTTGGGAGCGATCCCAAAGGTCCTTGCTCAGTTTCCTCAGAAACAGAGATATCAAACTGCTCATTCCCAATAATGATTTAACTCTATGAGATGATTACACACATCACAAAGCAATTGCTCTGGAAACTTCTCTTCAGTTTTCATCGGAAGATGTTTCCATTCTCACCGCCAGCCCAGGGGAACCACTTAATATCTCTTCACAAATTCCTCAAAGACAGAGCTTCCAAACTGGGCAATGTAGTTTAAGCTTTAACTTTCTGAAGTGAATGCACACGTCAGAGAGGAGTTTTTTAGAACGCTTCTTTCTGGTTTTAATTCAGGATATTTCACATTTTGCCAAAGTCTTCAAATCGCTGCAAAATATCCCTTTTTCAGTTTTACCAGAAGAGGGTTCAAAAAGTGCCCTATGAGAAAAGATGTGTAATTCCGAGAGTGGAATGCACACATCACAAAGCAGTTTCTCAGAAAGCTTCTCTCCAGTTTTTATGTGAAGATATCTCCTATTTCACCACAGGCCTGAATATGCTCCCTAATGTCCCTTCGCGTTTCCGTCCATTACGTACTTTACAAACTGTGTAATAGAAAAAATTTTTATCTATGGGAGGTGAATGGACATATCTACCAAAATGCAGTTTCACAGAAAGTTCTTTCCAGTTTTTTTCTGATGATATTTCTTTTTTCACCATAGCAGTCCCTATATTCCCGAATGTCCCTTTGTATCTTTATCTCCAAACAGGATTCCCCAATGTTCTAGGAGAAGAAAAGTATAAACCTGTGAGTGGAATGCACATGTCACAAAAGAGCTCCTCAGAAATCTTCTCTCCGTTACGTTTCAGAAGATGTTTGCTTTTTCGCAAAAGCCTCAGGGCGCTCCAGCATATCATTTCACAGAGTAAACAAAAACAGTGTTAGAATACTCCTCAATGAAAACGAAGCTTAACTGTGTGAGTGTACTTCACGTGACAAAGTGCAGTTTCACAGAAAGTTTTCTTCTGTTTTTTATCGGGGGGTATTCCTTTTTTTAGCATATTCTTAAGAGCATTCCCAAATGTCCTTTCTCAGGTTCCACAGAAACAGTGAGTTCAATACTGCTCAATACAACGAATGCTTTAATTCTATGAGATGCGTACTCACATTACAAAGTAGTTACTCCCAAAGATTCTGTCCAGTTTTCAAGGGAAGGCGTTTCCTTTCTCCCCACAAGCCTCCGGATGCCACTTAATATCTTTTCACAGATTCTTCAAATACACAGTTTCCAAAAGAGCAACGTAGTGTAAACTTTAACTCTCTGAAATTAATGCACATGTCAGAGTGCAGTTTCTTGGAATCCTTCTTTCTGGGTTTTCTTTCAGGATATTTCACTTTTTGCCATAGTCTTCAATGTGCTGCAAAATGTCACTTTTTCAGTTTTACAGGAACAGGGTTCAAACACTGCCTTATGGGAATAGACGTATAAATCCCTGAGTGGAATGCCCACATCTCAAAGCACTTTCTCAGACAGCTTCTTTCCAGTTTTTACCTGAAGATAATTCCCTTTTCACCATATGCATGAATGTCCTGCTGAACGTCCCTTTGCAAATCCGTCTATGATGCAGTTTAAAAACTGCATAATAGAAAGAATGTTTTATCCATGTGTAATGAATAGACATATCTATCACAAAGCAGTTTCACCAAAAGCTTCTTTCCAGTATTTGTCTGAGGATAGTTCCTTTTTCAACATAGCCTTTCATATACACCCAAATGTCCCCAGGTCACTTTTTCTCCAAACGGGATTTCTCATTTCTCTATGAGAAGAAAAGTATATCTCTGTGTGTAGAACGCACATGTCACAAGGCCGATCCTCGGAAATGTTCCTCCAGTATCTAACGATATTTCTGTTTTCACCAGAAACCTCAAATCGGTCCTGAGTATCCCTCAGCTGATTAACCTAAAACATTGTTAGAATACTGCTCAATCAAAACAGAAGCTTCACTGTGCAAATGGAATTTAAGCAACCTAGAGAAGTTTCACTGAAAATTTCCCTCTGGCGTTTATAAGATGGTATTTCTTTTTCAGCATATTATTAAGAGCATTCCCAGATTAATTCAAGATGGATTAGAGACTTAAATGTTAGACCTAATACCATAAAAAGCCTAGAAGAAAATCTAGGTAGTACCATTCAGGACATAGGCATGGGCAAGGACTTCATGTCTAAAACACCAAAAGCAACGGCAGCAAAAGCCAAAATTGACAAATGGGATCTCATTAAACTAAAGAGCTTCTGCACAGCAAAAGAAACTACAATCAGAGTGAACAGGCAACCTACAGAATGGGAGAAAATTTTTGCAATCTACTCATCTGACAAAGGGCTCATTTCCAGAATCTACAAAGAACTCAAACAAATATACAAGAAAAAAACAAACAACCCCATCCAAAAGTGGGGAAAGGATATGAACAGACATTTCTCAAAAGAAGACATTCATACAGCCAACAGACACATGAAAAAATGCTCATCATCACTCGCCATCAGAGAAATGTAAATCAAAACCACAATGAGATACCATCTCACACCAGTTAGAATGGCAATCATTAAAAAATCAGGAAACAACAGGTGTTGGAGAGGATGTGGAGAAATAGGAACACTTTTACACTGTTGGTGGGAATGTAAACTAGTTCAACCATTATGGAAAACAGTATGGCGATTCCTCAAGGATCTAGAACTAGATGTACCATATGACCCAGCCATCCCACTACTGGGTATATACCCAAAGGATTATAAATTATGCTACTACAAAGACACATGCACACGTATGTTTATTGCGGCACTATTCACAGTAGCAAAGACCTGGAATCAACCCAAATGTCCATCAGTGACAGACTGGATTAAGAAAATGTGGCACATATACACCATGGAATA